>NC_035440.2:45036366-45336366 GCF_002127325.2 Helianthus annuus
TACATATAACATATCCTTAAATAATGTTAAATATAAAAATATATAAATAAAATAATTGTTTATTAGCAGTTCTGAAAGTTCTGTAATATTTAGAGTTCTGAAATAAACTCAACCATATATATATATATATATATATATACACACACTATTCATTCAATTTAAAAAAAACATCACAAACACGGGTTGCTAAAACTGTTGAAACTTTTAAGAACGTTGATAATGCAATTTCTCTAATCGACGGATCAAATGCTTTCATATTTATAAAGTTGGTAAACACCACACGTTTTGATCATACACAACACAAAATTTATTCAAACATTTAAAAAATGTCTAAAATAATATTTTAGAATTTAATACTTCATTACTAAGTATTTGATTTTTTTATTCAGCTATTATTGCACAAAGTTATAACCTACTAAATAAATGAATAAACTAGTGCTTAATGGTCCAATAATCAATTGGAATCATTTATTTTTTAGATATTAAATCTTTATTCCAAAAAAATACTAAAACACATGCTTGAACTATTTTACTTATAGTGATATATAATGTATTCTAGATGGGTAAAATTATAAGTATATACTCATGTTAATACAAATTTAATACAAGTCATTAATTCAACTACTAATTAAATAGATTGAAATTGGTCAAGTTGAGCTATTAATTAATTATTTATTATTATTATTATTATTTTTTATTATTATTATTATTATTATTATTATTATTATTATTATTATTATTATTATTATTATTATTATTATACAACTCTTTGGGATAAAAAGGTAATTTTCATGCGATATGAGGATACGATATAAAAATAACATTAAGACTTGAAATATTAAGACATAAAAAATATGATATATTCGGTTATAAAGTAAAAGCTTGAAATTTACGCGATATATTATATACAATTTATTGTTTATAAAATGAAATGTTTGAAATATAATTCTCTATCATTCTAACCTAAATATCGACCACCTCATTCCCTTCAATCTAGCGGTTGTTTAACCTCCTAATAACCAACACCTTCATTTTATTATTTTTAAATTTTTTTGAACCTTAATTAATTTTATTATTGTACTGAAATTGACCAATCTGTCGCATTACGCGGGTTCCCTCTAGTTATATTCAAAATATTTAATTAAGCATTAAATGTTCATGGAATGTTCTCACCTAGGGGTGTTTACGAAAACAAAAAAAAAAACTAAACCTAAACCTAACCATAACCGAAACCGAAAAAGCAATCCGATTAAGTAATTCGGTGTTTAGTTCCACAATTTTTTTATTTTTTTTTATTTAGTAATCAAAATAAATCTTATTACTGATTAATTATTAAATAAAAATAATAATATTTGTTAAACCATATAAAACTTATTAGTCCAAAAACTAAATTTCTTTGATCTTTGTGTTTGAACTTTGTGTTTGTGTATAAGACTATTTTCTGGATTTGTGCCTTTTATTTTGCTTTTAAACTTTTTTTTTTATAATATGTTGTGTGGTATGATTATTTGGTTTAAATTAGTTGATGCCTTGCTATTTCAAACACAAAAAGAAATATCATTAGGAAAAAAAGTACCTTTGTTCAATTTGGTTGATATCGATTTGTTTGGTTTTAAACCAAAACGAAACTGAATTGAATTCAGTTGAATTTGGTTTGGTTTACATATTCTTAATTTGGTTTGGTTTGCTTTGATTTGGTTTGGTTTGGTTTGGTTTGGTTCCGTGTTTGGTTTGAGGTTCAAAATTCTGAAAAACAAATGGTAAAAAAAGTTAAAAATTGATTATTACACTAGGTATTCATGGGTTTCTCAACTCAATGTTTTTCAACAGATTCCCCCCTTTATATAAACAACTAGTTTGATTGTTTATATATTATGATATAATATAGAATTTTTTGTGATCAATCTTACCGAATAACCTATAAGTGTAAGTAAATAGTATAAAATAAAATAAAATAAAAAAATATGAAGTATTAATGTTGATTTTTTCTTATATCCATAACTTACATATACGCATGAGAAAGCATAAAATTCAAAAATTTCGAACCTTTGAATAAAATAAATTGATATAGATTTTTTTTCTTGCAACAATTAGTGTTTTATGATGATTTGAGCATATATATCCGATATCTATATCTATATCTATATCTATATCTATACTACTATATAATGTGTTTTAGATGGGTAAGACTGTAAATATATACTTATAGTTAAGACAAATTTAACAGAAGTCATTAATTCAACAACCAATTAAATATATTGAAATTTTTTGAAGTTGAGCTATTAATCAATTATCTAAATCTATTTCGTTATTATTATTATATTAAAATACAACTCTTTAGGATAAAAAGTAATTTCAACACAATATTAAGACACGGATATTAAGACATAAGATGGGTTATAAAGTAAAGCTTGAAATTTAATACGCTAGATAATAAGACGCTATATAGTAAGATGATACGATATATTGGTTATAAAGTGAAATGTTTGAAATATAATTCTCCATCATTCTAACCTAAAGATCAATCACCTCCTTCCCTTCAATGTAGTAGAAAGACAACCTCCTAATAATGACACATTCATCTTATTTTTGTTTATTTTTTGAACTTTAATTAAATTATGTTATTGTAGTGAAATTGCCCACTCTACCGCAATGTGTAGGTTCCCCTCTCATAATATTCAACGAATTTAGTTAAGCATTTAATGCTCTTTGAATGTTTTCACCAATATGTGTAATCCTCTAACCAAAATATATGAAAATGTGTTGAGACCTTTGGTAAGAGAAGACAAACCACCATGCTTTGGTAGACCTGATGATGGTCAACACTTTTGAGTGGGTATTTTCAAATCATTTGAATCAGATAATAACCTTCCGTTATATTATATTTGTTCTTTGATGATCTTTAGCTTTTCGTGACTTTAGTAAATATTTTAGTATATATATATATATATATAGGGAGCCGGTAGAATGAAAACCACCTCGAGTTGTAAGAACCGCGAGAACTACACCACACGGAGCGCCGTTCGTCATGATTTTTTTTTACAAGTAGATGTGTATATTATAAACACAGCCGTAAAAAATCATAGCGAACGGCGCTCCGTGGGGTGTAGTTTTTTACACCACAAGTTTGGTGAAAAAAAAAAGAAAAAAGAAAAAAAATTAAAAAACACCAAACCTGTGGTGTAAAAAACTACACCCCACGGAGCGCCGTTCGCCATGATTTTTTACGGCTGTGTTTATAATACACACATCTACTTGTAAAAAAAAATCATGGCGAACGGCGCTCCGTGGGGTGTAGTTCTCGCGGTTCTTACAACTCGGGGTGGTTTTCATTCTAGCAGCCCCCCCTATATATATATATATATATATATATATATATATATATATATATATATATATATATATATATATATATATATATATATATATATATAGGGGACCGCTAAAATGAAAACCTCTTTCAGTTGTAAGAACCGCGAGAACCAGTTTCTAGCCATTAGATCAACAAGATGGATGGATGAGATTAAAAGTAACTAAAATTAATATTAAATACTTTTTGTATTATTATGTCTTTAATATTATAATCCAAAAGGGTAGTTTAGTAAACTTACTCTATTTTGTCTTTTTGTCTTTATTTTTTTTATTACTTTTTTTGTATTATTAAATTAGTTTTATTTTTTAAACATAATATTTTTATTAAAAACATTTTAAATTTCAGATTTTTTATAGATTTTTTAGACTTTTTATATTTTACGTTAAATTTTTTACTTTTTACGTTTTACGTTTTTAGGTTTTACATTTTTAGGTTTTACGTTTTTACGTTAACCTTTTTACGTTTTACATTTTTACGTTTTACGTTTTACTTTTTACGTTTTACGTTTTTACGTTTTACTTTTTACATTTTACGTTTTTACGTTTTACGTTTTAGTAAAAAAATTTACGTTTTTTTACGTTTTACGTTTTTACGTTTTACTTTTTACGTTTTACGTTTTACGTTTTTTACGTTTTACGTTTTACGTAAACTTTTTACGTTTGACGTGTTTACGTTTTACGTTAAAAAGTTTACGGTTTAACTTTTTTTTCACAAAATTTTTTTACGCAAAAACGAACGCACCTAGAAAATCGCAAACTCGGTAGGTGTCTCAGATAGATTGCTATCATCATCGACGCCTCAAAAAAATAAAAACCCAACAAACAAAAATCATAAGAACGAGTGGATTCTTGAAAAAAACGGGGTTTTAGCTCAGATTTTCTGATAATCAGAGGCTGCAAAAGTGGGGTTGCGGGTTCAAAAACCTACCCTCCACCATCCTTGTCGCGCCATCGTCATCAAAATATGCGTTTTTTTTTCATCTTCACCGCCCAAATCCAAAAACGAATCAAACCCCACATAGTTCACTGTTCGAAAATCTACCAAAAAGCACCAGCAAAACCCACAGATTCAATCATTCAAATATCCCAGATTCAAACATTCAAGCAATCAAAAAATCACCAGCAAAACCCACTGTTCAAACCATTCAAACATTCCAAGTCACCACCAAAAACCCAGCAAAAATCACTGTTTGAAACATTCAAAACCATTCAAAGAGTTCACAGATTCAAACATTCAAACAATCAAAAAATCACCAGCAAAAAACATTAATATAGCATACCAAAATATCTAACCAAACACCACCACCGTCGCTGTGAAAACCCCACCACTACCACCACCGTCTCCGACAGTCCTCACCACCACCGTCTCTGTTTCCATCAAAAACCACCAACACAGTCACCACCAAAACCCATTTCTCCACGACTGAAAAACCTGCAAACCCCCATCTCCCTTCACTCGAAACCCCAAGTCGCACAAACGACCACCACTACAACCCCCCCCCCCCCATTTTCTTTCTCCGGCCCTAAACCCTGCCGCCACACCCTACCGTACACCACTGCCGCCACACCCGTTCAGATCTGAGCAAACCCCCCCCCCCAAATTTTGACGGTGAAACGATGAGAGAGAAAGTAGAGAGAGGGGTGAGAAAGAGGGGGTAGCTGGGTGGTGGTAGTGATCAGATGGTGGTGAAGCAAAATAGAGATTGTTTACCGGATTTTTTGTTAGCTCCGCCGGACTTGTGGCCGGAGAAGGAAGGGGTACCAGGGGGAGGAAGTGGTGAACGGAGCTTGGGAGAGAGAGAAATGAAGCATTCAACTTTTTCGGGGGGGGGGGGAATGGTTATTTATTGTGAATCTGACTAAAAGGTCAAAACATGATAAGATTGATTGGCAGGTTTTAAGTAAATGACCAATATACCCTTTGAGGTGGTAAAATCTGATTGGTGGAGAGCGGTTCTCGTGGTTCTTACAACTGGAGGTGGTTTCTATTTTAGCGGCTCCCTATATATATATATATATATATATATATATATATATATATATATATATATATATATATATATATATATATATATATATATATAGGGAGCCGCTAGAATGAGAACCACCTCGAGTTGTAAGAACCGCGAGAACTACACCCCACGGAGCGCCGTTCGCCATGATTTTTTTTTTACAAGTAGATGTGTATATTATAAACACAGCCGTAAAAAATCATGGCGAACGGCGCTCCGTGGGGTGTAGTTTTTTACACCACAAGTTTGGTGAAAAAAAAAGAAAAAAGAAAAAAAATTAAAAAATACCAAACTTGTGGTGTAAAAAACTACACCCCACGGAGCGCCGTTCGCCATGATTTTTTACGGTTGTGTTTATAATACACACATCTACTTGTAAAAAAAAATCATGGCGAATGGCGCTCCGTGGGGTGTAGTTCTCGCGGTTCTTACAACTCGGGGTGGTTCTCATTCTAGCAGCCCCCTATATATATATATATATATATATATATATATATATAGTGGGCCGCTAAAATGAAAACCACCCTAGTTGCGAGAATCGCGAGAACCAACACTAAACTTTGTTTGACATCTTCTATTTGAAAATGTTCCATTTTCATATGATATTCAATACTGTTATAAAAATTGTCCAATAGTGTATGTTTGCCCTTTTGAGGTAATTATAATAGTAGATAAAAATTGATTTCAACACCATTTTTTTAATATTATAAGTTTAGCAAGTTTATCACATAAGGTGAAAGGCGTTAGTAACTGTGTCATGATCATCCTCTACATTTTAATTGTCTTAGTTGGAATGCAAAAAGAGAAGCAGTAAATTAGTCAAATCCCGAGAGGCTTCGCTAAGTGTTCCTTTATGAGCTAAACTTCCATTTCTCCATATTTTAAGAAAGAGTATTTCATTGTCACATTTCAAACATGCATGATACAAGATCTATATGCTATTTCCATCTTGAAGGGAATTTGACACTTTTGTAATATATACTCGATTATAACTGAATGGCTTCCATCAAGCAATTGGTTATTCATTATTAGCTATTTCTACACAAAGGCGGTAAAATAATATCTTGAGTAGTTACATATCTAAGGTATTGATATAAAAAAAACGCTTCGCGCGTTCCATATAGATTGCAATTCTTTCAAATCCATAAAGAAATCCTAAACTGTTTGTTGAATACCAGTTATAGTTAAATATTTGTTTTGTATTTTCTCATATTCTGTGTGTATGGTATTTGTTCCTTCGATTTCTCCAAGCAAAGGTCTTTGTGTCGCAATGCCTATTGTCTGCCTTTTCATAAGCGGGGACAAAGATAGGAATGCATACACAAGTCGCTTATTGTTTGTTTTGCTGATTGAACGCACTTACACTAAAGTGCCCAAGTATATATTGTTAAGTTCTCTTAAACCATAATTGTATTATTTAATCTGGAAATTAAAGCCGTTATTGCTCTTGTTTATCTTGTTATATTCTATTTTTGTTCTTATACATGTCATTTTCGGGTGTCTATAGCGATTATATGGTTTAGGGATTACGTCTCATATGCAAGCTAATAGTATATCACTTCTTGAACTTTAATCGTGTTCGGTTCTTTGTTGAGCTTGATCGTCATCTGGTACATCAAATTATCACCTACATTTCATAAATCATGAAATGTGTTAGTTATAAGGGGTTTATAACTAATCTAGATAAGCCCGAAAGCTCAAAATTGTCACACCCCTTTCTAAGGTGGAAGCACGAGGTGTGATCTGAAAGGTTCTCATTGCATACGATAAGTAAACATACTACATGAATGTAAAACAACTCCATATTGCCATTGATAGTTTAATATCCATAACAAAAGTTAAGTTTAAAGTCTACAACACAACATAAGATAATTGTTTGAAAAGTCTACAACATCATTTCAAAGACAAATATCAAGGTTTTGTTCATTATATCTCCGCAAGGAGGCGGGATGTAACAAACAAATCCTACAAAAGTGGCAACGGAGCATCGACACGTAATAACTTGAAACATAAACGACCATCTTGAGCAAGGAGACCGCGCATACATCCACTTAGTTCCCTGAAATACATGTAAGTTTTGGGAAAATCGTCAACAAAAGTTGGTGTGAATTAATGCAGTTTTTGTATAGAATGTTTGAATATACTTGTATGAAAATATGGTATGTAATTTGTAAAAACGTATCTGTAAACTGTGTTCTGTAAATGTAAGGAATACGAGATTGCTAATGTTTAGCTACGACATTAACATATGTCACCACATAGGAAGCATCCAAACCTAGGCATTTTTGTTGAGATTGACTGTGAAACAAAAGCACTCATTGGTAGAAGTAGGCCAAGAGTGAGGTTGCCTGAAACCCATTAGATCCAACCTTTTCGTTCCCCAGTCTAAATGTATATGTTGATTAATGGTGCTTATGTTACCCTATTCGTCACATGATCTATGTGTTATTCCTACCATTGTACATGTATTTTCCCCAAGTTTAGAAAACGAGTAAAAGTTTAAAAGTGGGGACATGAACTCGTTGTTTTGTGTATCCTGCGTCGTAAACTTCACCGGGCTTGTCTTGTAGGTGTCGTAACTAGTAGCTCTAGTGGCTAGGGAAGTGGCACAAACAAGATGAAGATGAAGATAGAAGAAAATGAGAGGTTAAAAGCTCCACAAGAAGGTCCTTCAACTTCTACCACTTGTAGCTTCCTTAGATAACCTTCTTACACCTTGATATAACCTTGGATTGCTTGATTTAGTAGTGAAAATGGTTGATGTATGGTGTGGTGATGGTGGCCGTAGGTTTTGAGAGAAGAAGAGGAGAAGATGAAGTTTTTGTAATGTGAAAATGATAAGGTTTCATTCATGTGATGGTCTTTTAAATCATCTTCCAACATAAGTTTATCCAATAGTTAACATGTCCAATTTCTTGCTAGCAATGGCAATATTATACCAAAAGTGATGTGGGGCCACTTGGGGCCGGTTACACATGAAGGGGGGGGGGGTAATTTGTAAATTTTGGAAGTTTAGGGTGAAAGATGTAAAATGGAAGGTTTTTGTTTAAGTTAAGTGTGTTTATGTGTTTTTATGATTTTTAAGGTGTTTTATCACCATAACTAGCTTTATATCATAAAAACAATGCTTCTAGTCTATTTTTGATGTTTTGAGTAGTGTTCGGTTATTCGTTTAGTTATCGGTTCGTTAAAGTGCTAAATAGCGCAGTTTTACAAGGTATGAAGTACCTTTTGTGACACTTTTCATTCCTGACACTTTACAAGTTATTCTGGACACTAAAACATAAATTTTGCATGTTATTTTACAGTTTAAATGCTGTTTTTGTTGTTTTTCTCCAGAAATCTGCATTTAAAGTGCGTTTCGGGTACTTTTTAGTGCTTGTTTTAGCTTCCGGAAAGTGTTTACGTTAACCCTTGTTCCTACACTTGGGTTTTAATGTAATTTTTATACTGGACCTACACCTAGGCCCTAAATCTATTGTCTGATTGTATTCTACAGTCATGCTGACGCAGCTTGTCTTACCGGTGAATTTACTAGTCGTTTCGACGCAACGCTTAATGTAATGCGCAATGCGATAATTGAAGTATAAAACATGCATGAATTCATATGTAAAGCAAGTAAGCACATAATGTTGACATCTAAGCATATAATTGCAGGAAATAAATAATTATTAAAATAGTATAGAAATTACCGGTTTTGTGCCAGTTGTCACAGTCTCCCCCCGTTAAAAGAATTTCGTCCCGAAATTCATGCTGAGTCATCTCTCGCAGGAGCTTCCTCGAATAGGTGGGGGTACTTAGCTTTGAATTGATCCTCGCATTCCCAAGTATACTCAGGCCTGTGTTTAGAGTTCCAACGTACCTTAACCAGTTTTATACGACTTTTCCTCGTTTTCTGGACCTTCCAGTCCATCACCTCAACAGGTTCTTCTGTAAATCGGAGTTTGTCGTCGATATGTACCCCATCCGCAGGGATGATAACTGTTTCCTGAGTTGGACTCTTTTTGAGGTTTGACGCATGGAACGTATCATGTACACCATTCAGTTCCTCTGGTAACTCTAGTTTGTACGCTACGGTACCAATCTTTTCTAAAATCTTGAACGGTCCAATGTATCGTGGATTCAACTTTCCACGTTTCCCGAACCTTGCTACAACTTTCCAAGGTGAGACCTTCAATAAGACTTTGTCTCCCACCTCAAAGGCTAAAGGTTTTCATCTTTGATCAGCGATTTCGTCCCGAAATTCATGCTGAGTCATCTCTCGCAGGAGCTTCCTCGAATAGGTGGGGGTACTTAGCTTTGAATTGATCCTCGCATTCCCAAATATACTCAGGCCTGTGTTTAGAGTTCCAACGTACCTCAACCAGTTTTATACGACTTTTCCTCGTTTTCTGGACCTTCCAGTCCATCACCTCAACAGGTTCTTCTGTAAATCGGAGTTTGTCGTCGATATGTACCTCATCCGCAGGGATGATAACTGTTTCCTGAGTTGGACTCTTTTTGAGGTTTGACGCATGGAACGTATCATGTACGCCATTCAGTTCCTCTGGTAACTCTAGTTTGTACGCTACGGTACCAATCTTTTCTAAAATCTTGAACGGTCCAATGTAACGTGGATTCAACTTTCCACGTTTCCCGAACCTTGCTACACCTTTCCAAGGTGAGACCTTTAATAAGACTTTGTCTCCCACCTCAAAGGCTAAAGGTTTTCATCTTTGATCGGAGTAGCTCTTTTGTCGATCATGAGCCTCCTTCATACGGTCTTGGATCTGCATGATTTTGTCAGTCGTTTCTTGAACAAGTTCGGGACCAATCAACTATCTATCTCCGGCTTCTGCCCAACACAACGGTGAGCAACGCTTGCGGCCATAAAGAGCTTCGAACGGTGCGGCCTTTATGCTTGTATGATAGCTGTTATTATAGGAAAACTCGACCAAAGGTAGGTGAGCATCCCAGCTACTGCCTAGATCCATTACACATGCACGAAGCATGTCTTCAAGGGTTTGTATGGTCCGTTCGCTCTGGCCATCTATTTGCGGATGGAAGGTCCTGCTTAGATCCAATTGAGATCCAAAGGCCTCTTGGAAGGATTGCCAGATCCTTGATACAAAACGTCCATCTCTGTCTGAAATTATCGGAATAGGCACTCCATGACGTGCCACAATTTCTTTAAGATACAACTTAGCAAGCTTTCTAGTGCTATCTTTCTCCCGAATTGGTAGGAAGTGCGCAGACTTTGTTAATCGACCAACTATTACCCATATCATATCATGCCCTCTAGGGGTCCTGAGTAATTTCGTTATAAAATCCATCGATATTTGCTCCCACTTCCAGACGGGTATTTCAGGCTGTTGCAGTAGACCTGATGGTTTCTGATACTCCGCCTTAACCTTAGCGTAGGTCAAGCACTTTCCAACAGAAGTAGCAACATCATTTTTGAGATTCGGCCACCAATAATATTCCTTTAATTCCTGATACATTTTGTGCGACCCTAGGTGGACCGAGTATCTTGACTTGTGAGCTTCATCAAAGATAATCTCTCAAACACCGCCAAAGAGCGGAACCCAAATGCGTCCCATAAAGTATAAGGTTCCCTCTTCATTTGGTGCCAACTGTTTCTCCATGCCTCGGAGAAGTTCTGCTTTAAGATTTTTCTCCTTGAGTGTTTCTTGTTGTGCATCATGAATGCGCGAAGTGAGATTCGTCCGAATCGTCATTTTTAAAGCTCGAACCCTTTAGGTTTTGACTCTTTCCTTTCGACTCAAGGTGTCTGCTACCACGTTCGCCTTTCTAGGGTGGTACTCAATCTCACAGTCACAATCGTTCAACAACTCAACCCATCATCGCTGACGCATATTTAATTCCTTCTGATTAAATATGTGCTGAAAGCTCTTGTGGTCTATGAAGATAGTACACCGAGTACCATACAGATAATGTTGCCAAATCTTCAAAGCAAACACCACCGCGCCTAGTTCCAGGTCATGGGTGGTATAATTCTTCTCATGAACCTTCAATTTCCGTGATGCATATGCGATGACCTTTTGGCGTTGCATGAGCACGCAACCCAAACCTTGACGCGAAGCGTCGTAGTATACCATGAAGTCATCAGTACCTTCGGGCCACGATAGTATCGGTGCATCGCATAGCTTGTCTTTGAGAAGTTGGAAGGCTTCTTCCTGCTTGTCTCCCCAGTCAAACTTTCTGTCTTTCTGTGTAAGGGAAGTTAGCGGTTGAGCAATTTTAGAAAAAATCTCAATAAATCGTCGTTAATAGCCCGCTAATCCCAGAAACTGTCGTACTTCAATCGGAGTTTTGGGGGCTTCCCAATTCTTGATTGCTTCAATCTTCGACGGATCTACATGGATACCATTGTCGTTCACAACGTGACCAAGGAACTGTACCTCGCGAATCTAAAATTCGCATTTTGAGAACTTTGCATACAACTTTTCCTTCAACAGTTCCAGAATAGTTCTTAGATGTTGCTCGTGCTCTTCCTTTGTTTTGAATAGATCAGAATATCATCGATAAATACAATCACAAATTTATCGAGATATGGTTTACAAGCGCGATTCACCAAATCCATGAATACAGCCGGTGCGTTCTTCAATCCAAAAGACATCACAAGGAACTCGTAGTGCCCATAACGAGTTCAGAACGCTGTCTTTGGTATGCTCTCCTCCTGAATCCTCGACTGATGATATCCAGACCGAAGGTTAATCTTGGAGTAATAGCTCGATCCATGCAACTGATCGAATAAGTCGTCAATCCTCGGTAGTGGATACCGATTCTTAACGGTGAGCTTATTCAATTCTCTATAATCAATGCACATCGTAAGGTCCCATCCTTCTATGTGACAACTCGTATTTAACCGTTTCTTAGATTTTGTGTAACTATACGAACTATCGTGATTGACGTGATTATATTGATTGAATGAATGCTATGTGTTACGTGAGTATGTGATTGCGAGATATAGTTACTTAAACCGAATAGTAATTCGATTACATAAAAACCCACTCGGTCCATATAGTTGGACTCGAGACCATGAGGTAGCCCAAGTGGGGGTTTCGGCCCACTTCCATTCCATACGTATACATGTTCACCCACACCTTTAGGGTTTTAGTTTCACAACTTTGCAATCAAGAACACACACACACCAAACACCCTCTCGACTCGGAATCAAGGGCTGCCGAACCGAACACTCATCGAGCTTGTGAATCTGAATCCTTCTCTTACTATCTCGGTCAGTATGATATCTATGATTTCGTGTTTCATATGTTTAGGTGATGTTATGATTAATCGGAATTCATGATCTAGGATTTTGTTAGCATGATTGTTTATGATCGTTCCTGTTGCTTTGAAATCAGTTTTGTATGTTGTTAATGTAGGTGATATATGACTGTTGATGATGTTTAATACGTGTTAACCGGCTAGGTTGCATGATAGTCAATGATTTCGGTATAAGTCTTGTATGATAATCCGATGTGCTAATGATCTTGTTGATGATAATAATATGAACACGTATGATGATGATTTGAAGGTGTTTTGAAACTGTTAATTATCGGGTTTGATCAGTTTCCGTTCAGTCTCAAGCACAGCAGCGCAGGACGAATGACTACCAGAATTCGAGTCAGCAATCATCTGGCAGTCAGGGGCAGGGTGGATACCGGGGAGTTCACCCACTATGTAACAAATGTAACAGACACCACAGTGGAAGGTGTCGCAAGGAACGTTGTCAGAGATGTCTCAAGCTAGGGCACGAAGCCAAAGATTGCAGGAGCTCACGACCTGCGAACCAGAATCAGCAACTTCCGCCACCGGTTCCTCAAAACCCACAGCAGCAGCAACCACAGCGTGGAAACCGAGGATGTTTCCAGTGTGGGGCAGAAGGTCATTACAAACGTGATTGTCCTCAGTTGAACCAGAACCAGAACCGCAACAACAACAATAACCAGGGCAACGGGCACAACAACGGTGGGAACAACAACAACAATGGCAACGAGGCAAGGGGTCGAGCTTTCGTGCTAGGACGAGGAGATGCAATGAACGATCCCAATGTGGTTATGGGTAAGTTTCTCCTCGGCGATATTTATGTTACTGTTTTATTTGATTCGGGGGCGGATACAAGTTATATTTCTGTGAAAACCAGTAAATTGTTAAAACGTACATCAACACCTCTAAACACCAAACACGTCGTAGAACTAGCTAATGGTAAGAGTTTAGAAGCCACGCAAATAGTCAGGGGTTGTAGTATCATCTTAGCCGGTCAAACATTCTCGATCGACCTTATTCCCATAGCCTTGGGAAGTTTTGATATCGTTATTGGGATGGATTGGTTATCCCAGCATCATGCTGAGATCTTATGCAGTGAGAAGATCATTCGCATTCCCCGTACTGGTCAAGAACCTCTCGAAGTCCAAGGCGACAAGAGTGGTGCTGTGGTTGGCATCATCTCTTTCTTGAAGGCTCAGAAATGTCTGCGGAAGGGTCACACCGCAGTCTTGGCACTCGTTGCAGATGCATCAGTGAAGGAAAAGAAATTGGAAGACATTCCAGTCGTACGTGACTATCCTCAGGTGTTTCCTGAAGACTTACCTGGATTACCGCCTCATCGCCAGGTCGAGTTTCAAATCGAGCTAGCACCAGGAGCAGCACCGATAGCACGTGCACCGTATCGCTTAGCTCCATGAGAGTTGGAAGAACTCTCTACACAGCTACAAGAGCTCTTGGATAAGGGATTTATCCGACCTAGCTCTTCGCTCTGGGGAGCTCCAGTATTATTTGTAAAGAAGAAGGATGGTACCTTCCGCATGTGCATTGACTACCGTGAACTGAACAAGGTGACAGTGAAGAACCGCTACCCTCTTCCATGTATTGACGACTTATTCGACCAGTTACAAGGGTCGAGCTACTACTCCAAGATAGACCTGAGGTCAGGTTACCATCAGCTGAGAGTCCGGGATGAGGACGTCTCCAAAACCGCATTCAGAACTCGCTACGACCACTACGAGTTTCTTGTCATGCCATTCGGGTTAACGAACGCACCGGCAGTCTTTATGGATCTTATGAACAGGGTGTGCAAACCCTACCTGGATAAGCTTGTGATTGTATTCATCGACGACATCCTGATCTATTCTAAGAGTCAGGAGGAACACGAGCAGCATCTACGACTTATTTTGGAACTTCTTCGAAAGGAACAACTGTACGCCAAGTTTTCAAAATGCGACTTCTGGCTTCATGAAGTCCACTTTCTAGGCCATGTGGTAAACAAGGATGGGATCCATGTTGATCCATCCAAGGTAGATTCGATCAGGAACTAGCCTGCACCACGTACACCAATGGAAATACGCCAATTCTTGGGTTTGGCGGGTTACTACAGACGATTTATCAAAGATTTCTCAAAGATTGTTCAGCCACTTACGCTACTGACACAGAAGGGTGTCACCTACCATTGGGGTAATACTCAGGAAACCGCTTTTCAACACTTAAAGGATAGACTTTGCAGCGCACCTATCCTCTTATTGCCAGAGGGCACGAACGATTTTGTGGTCTATTGTGATGCATCGATACAGGGGCTTGGTTGTGTATTGATGCAACGGCATAAAGTTATTGCTTACGCTTCGCGCCAACTCAAGGTTCACGAATGGAACTACACGACGCACGATTTAGAGCTCGGAGCTGTTGTTTTTGCGCTCAAGATATGGCGACACTACCTGTACGGTACCAAGTGCACTATCTACACCGATCACAGGAGTCTCGAGCATATCTTCAAGCAGAAGGAATTGAACATGCGCCAACGACGATGGGTCGAACTACTGAACGATTACGAATGCGCCATCAAGTACCATCCAGGTAAAGCCAACGTTGTGGCTGACGCTCTCAGTCGAAAAGACACTCTACCTAGACGCGTGCGAGCACTACAACTTACTATTCAGTCTGGTCTTCCTGCACAGATACGAGATGCTCAGGTAGAAGCATTGAAACCAGAAAACGTAAGGGTTGAAGCCTTACGTGGCTCAAGGCAACGATTAGAACAGAAGGAAGACGGTGCCTATTATGTAACAGGGCGTATTTGGGTCCCACATTATGGAAGCTTACGCGAGCTAGTAATGGACGAAGCTCATAAGCCTCGCTACTCGGTACATCCTGGTTCAGACAAAATGTACCACAATCTCAGAACTACGTATTGGTGGCCTAGTATGAAGGCCCACATAGCAACCTATGTTAGCAAATGCTTGACCTGTGCGAGAGTCAAGTCGGAATACCAGAAACCATCAGGCCTACTTCAGCAACCCACGATACCGCAATGGAAATGGGAAGAAATTTCCATGGATTTCGTTACAGGCCTACCTAGATCCCAGCGGGGGAATGATACCATATGGGTGATCGTGGATCGACTCACCAAGTCTGCACACTTCCTAGCTATAAAAGAAACGGATAAGTTCTCCACTCTCACAGACATCTATCTCAAAGAAGTTGTTTCGAGGCACGGGGTGCCCACCTCCATCATTTCGGATCGGGATGCACGATTCACATCAGAACTATGGCAAGCGATGCACAAATCTTTCGGCTCACGATTAGACATGAGCACAGCATATCATCCTCAGACGGATGGGCAGTCTGAGCGAACGATCCAAACTCTTGAAGACATGCTTCGGGCATGCGTTATTGATTTCGGCAACGGCTGGGAAAAACACCTCCCTTTGGTGGAGTTCTCGTACAATAATAGTTATCACACCAGCATACAAGCCGCTCCATTCGAGGCATTGTACGGACGTAAATGCCGGTCACCTCTCTGTTGGGCAGAGGTGGGGGATAGTCAGATCACGGGTCCAGAGATTGTAGTGGACGCCACAGAAAAGATTGCACAGATACGACAACGCATGGCGGCAGCACGCGACCGTCAGAAAGCCTACGCGGACAAGTGTAGAAAACCATTGGAATTTCAGGTCGGGGACCGGGTTTTACTCAAAGTCTCACCCTGGAAGGGTGTGGTACGTTTTGGCAAACGGGGCAAACTAAATCCGCGGTATGTCAGACCGTTCGAGATCATTGAGAAAATAGGCAAAGTGGCCTACAAGCTAAACCTACCAGCTGAACTCGGTGCAGTTCACAATGTTTTTCACGTGTCGAATCTGAAGAAGTGCCTGTCAGATGAGACCCTCATAATTCCTTTTAAGGAACTCACTATCGACGAGCGGTTGCAGTTCGTCGAGGAGCCAGTTGAAATCACGGACCGGGATGTTAAGGTCCTCAAGCACAAGAGAATCCCTCTTGTTCGAGTTCGTTGGAACTCCCGTCGTGGCCCAGAGTACACCTGGGAACGCGAAGACAGGATGACAGAAAAGTACCCCCAGTTATTCAGAAACCAATGCAACCACTACTGAGGCTGAAGCTACTACTGCGGAATTTCGGGACGAAATTCCAGATCAACGGGGGGAGGATGTGACACCCCAGGAAAACCAGTGAACAATACAACTTACCTAGCTTCCTCAGTGAGTGCATACCAAATTTCGGGACGAAATTTCTTTTAAGTTGGGGATAATGTGACAACTCGTATTTAACCGTTTCTTAGATTTTGTGTAACTATACGAACTATCGTGATTGACGTGATTATATTGATTGAATGAATGCTATGTGTTACGTGAGTATGTGATTGCGAGATATAGTTACTTAAACCGAATAGTAATTCGATTACATAAAAACCCACTCGGTCCATATAGTTGGACTCGAGACCATGAGGTAGCCCAAGTGGGGGTTTCGGCCCACTTCCTGTTAATGCACTTTTGGGTGATAAGTGCAAGGCTTCCAACATCTAGGGTCTTTATTGAACATTGTCCAAAGTCTAGAAAGAGTTTATTCTAGAAAGAGTTTATGGAAAGAGTTTCTTCTAGAAAGAGTTTATTTGGAAAGAGTTTATTTGGAAAGAGTTTATTTGGAAAGAGTTTATTTTGGACAGAGTTTATTTTAGAAAGAGTTTATAGCTAGACAGAGTTTATTTTAGAAAGAGTTTGTATAGTCTATTTTTGTCTGAGTTTTGTAGAAAAACTCTGTGCTTGCTTTGTCCTTTGTCCGAGCTTTCTATTTGGTGTGGAAAGTCCGGGTTTCACCTTGTATATATACTTTAATATGGAATAGACAAGGTAACGATTTCTGTGTGAATTTCTGTGCCCTAATCATTGTGCTTTTTGTCTGGCGGCGCTTTGTGTGAGTGACGTCATTCTTCTTCATCAAGAATACTCTGTGTATTCTTGATTTCTCTCTCAAATCCTTGCATTCTTGTGTTCATCTACAGTGGTTGATCATCAGGTGGATTCCGCACACCTTTTGGTTGCTTTAGCTGAGTGAGATCTTGGATTAGGAGGCCTTACAAGTGGTATCAGAGCAAAGGTTGCTTCTCTCGGTCCCTCTTCCGAGTGGGGTATTCGCCTAGCTAGATGGAATGAAAAAGCAAGTGATCCAGATTCCATTGTTTTTAGCTCTTCTGATGATGATGATGATGATGCGGACCGTCCACGTCCTGTCCTTGATATGGTTCGTGCCTCAGCTCCTTTGAGGAAATTTAAGCGACGACGTGTCACTGTTTCGGATCTTCAGTCTTCTAGTCCGATGGTTGCCTCAGTTTCAGTCACATCCAGTTCTGCTCCATCCGACTCAAGAGGTCTTCTTAATGTGGAGTTATCTGTAGCTCCTCCGACACTATCTTCCCCGTTTCCATTCCCTTCCTTTGTGGAAGCTACCAGTGTGACTACGTCCGTTTTACCGGATACGCCGATTATGTCTTCTCCTATTCCTGTACTACCGCTATTTGAGTCTTTATCATCTCAGACGGGTACGAGCAATGTGTTTGCTTTATCAGGAAGTTCATCTTTGCCAGTTCAGCCTACTTCTCCTATTGATTTGCCAAATCTAGAGACAGGGAGGACACGTGCAAGGACCGCTGTTGGTAAAAATCCGCCATCAGTTCGACGGAAGAAAGCTTCTTCACGTCCTCCAGTGTCGCCATCTTCAGGTTCTAGGCCATCCAGGGCTCAGCCGTCTGGTTCGAGACCTCCTACTCCTAGATCGGCTCCAGTTTCTGCTTCGAGTCCATCCGGTTCAGGTACAAAGCAGAACTTTCAAGAGTTTGTTCGTGATCAGTTTCAAGATGTAGCCAAGGTCATGTTTCAACACAAGACTCAATTTTCTACGCTGCAAAGTGAAATTGAACTCTTGAAGAAAAGGGATGTAGCTCGAGAGCAACAGTTGGCCCAGCTTTTCCGTCTATCCAAGGCTCAGTATTCAGTTGGGGAAGTTCATAGCTCAAGAGGCTTCGATGTCTGCTCGTCAACAGACCTTGGTTAGTACTACGGATCGGCTTATCGGGGTCGTGACAGGTCTCGTATCACTCCTTGCTGCTCAGGGGGAGAGTTCATCTTCTGATTTTCAAGTCCAGGCTCAGTGCAAAATGGATGAACTCAAGAAAATCAGAGAAGACCTTGATAAGGACAAGGATCCTAACGCATCAAAGCAGGGGGAGCAGTCAAGGAGTACACGTGCTCCTGAAGCTGCGACTCTGGCTCATGTTGAGGGGGAGTCCTCAGGTGCAGTTACAGGTGGTGATAAGGGCCCTGTTGAGGCTGTTGCTGAAGTAATTTTAGAGCCTGGAGAAGTGGCTGAGGGAACATTTGAAGATTGGCGTACAGATGATGACTTGGCTGGCAAGTTCAGCTTTATTGAAACTGCGAAAGGGAAGTCTATTCAGTATGAGTCCTTGCCGGTAAACAGCGATATTCTCAGAAGCTATGTGTTTGGCGTTGAAATGCCTGAAGAAATCTTCAACCCACTACGAGTTCCCGAAGAAGTTAGTGCAGCAGCTCGCCGATGGTTTAGGGTTCTTCCAGATGACACGCAAAGGAAGAGATACCTATCGACTAAAGGCGAGTACTCGGGTCAAATTCGTAGTTGGGATTTCGACGAGCAGCATGGCTTGGTGATGATTAAGAGGACTGATGGAGTTCAGTACTTCAGGCCTAGGGCTAAGGACCTTCAGACTCTTCCCGCACGTGATCTTCATCACATTGCTCAACTTGACCTCAACAACCATACAAACGTGGCTAGTATCAGAGGATTGATTCCTCATTTGATTGCTGAGAGTCGTGAGAGCAAGTGGAAGCTGTTCAAGCCAGCTGTCGGTCAAGGGGTTAAATATCTGAATAAGTTCACTGGAATAGAGGAATGGAAAGTGGTTTACCCACCATCGAGTTGCCTTCGTGAAATACCTATGAGAAAGTTCGATCTCAATAAGTTTGATAAAATAGGGTATTGGTACCTCAATGGAAAAACTGGGGAAGCCGTGATTACTGAGACGAATGTGTCGGAGGAGATTGCGAAGATACTGGATCCGATTTGGCTCGCAAACTTGAGGGAAGGACACTTGAAGAAGCTTCGTCACCTGCCCCTGAAATACAATGCAGAGGATCGAGTTCTTGCGGACCAGTTCATCAAGGTGGTCCAGTTCTGTGTGAAGAACAAGGTCTGGGCTGGAAGCGTCTTTTCAAAAAGAAATTGAAGATCTCAAGTTCAATGAAGACCATGCACTGATCAAGGGGGAGTTTGTTAATGCACTTTTGGGTGATAAGTGCAAGGCTTCCAACATCTAGGGTCTTTATTGAACATTGTCCAAAGTCTAGAAAGAGTTTATTCTAGAAAGAGTTTATGGAAAGAGTTTCTTCTAGAAAGAGTTTATTTGGAAAGAGTTTATTTGGAAAGAGTTTATTTTGGACAGAGTTTATTTTAGAAAGAGTTTATAGCTAGACAGAGTTTATTTTAGAAAGAGTTTGTATAGTCTATTTTTGTCTGAGTTTTGTAGAAAAACTCTGTGCTTGCTTTGTGCTTTGTCCGAGCTTTCTATTTGGTGTGGAAAGTCCGGGTTTCACCTTGTATATATACTTTAATATGGAATAGACAAGGTAACGATTTCTGTGTGAATTTCTGTGCCCTAATCATTGTGCTTTTTGTCTGGCGGCGCTTTGTGTGAGTGACGTCATTCTTCTTCATCAAGAATACTCTGTGTATTCTTGATTTCTCTCTCAAATCCTTGCATTCTTGTGTTCATCTACAGTGGTTGATCATCAGGTGGATTCCGCACACCTTTTGGTTGCTTTAGCTGAGTGAGATCTTGGATTAGGAGGCCTTACACTTCCATTCCATACGTATACATGTTCACCCACACCTTTAGGGTTTTAGTTTCACAACTTTGCAATCAAGAACACACACACACCAAACACCCTCTCGACTCGGAATCAAGGGCTGCCGAACCGAACACTCATCGAGCTTGTGAATCTGAATCCTTCTCTTACTATCTCGGTCAGTATGATATCTATGATTTCGTGTTTCATATGTTTAGGTGATGTTATGATTAATCGGAATTCATGATCTAGGATTTTGTTAGCATGATTGTTTATGATCGTTCCTGTTGCTTTGAAATCAGTTTTGTATGTTGTTAATGTAGGTGATATATGACTGTTGATGATGTTTAATACGTGTTAACCGGCTAGGTTGCATGATAGTCAATGATTTCGGTATAAGTCTTGTATGATAATCCGATGTGCTAATGATCTTGTTGATGATAATAATATGAACACGTATGATGATGATTTGAAGGTGTTTTGAAACTGTTAATTATCGGGTTTGATCAGTTTCCGCTCAGTCTCAAGCACAGCAGCGCAGGACGAATGACTACCAGAATTCGAGTCAGCAATCATCTGGCAGTCAGGGGCAGGGTGGATACCGGGGAGTTCACCCACTATGTAACAAATGTAACAGACACCACAGTGGAAGGTGTCGCAAGGAACGTTGTCAGAGATGTCTCAAGCTAGGGCACGAAGCCAAAGATTGCAGGAGCTCACGACCTGCGAACCAGAATCAACAACTTCCGCCACCGGTTCCTCAAAACCCACAGCAGCAGCAACCACAGCGTGGAAACCGGGGATGTTTCCAGTGTGGGGCAGAAGGTCATTACAAACGCGATTGTCCTCAGTTGAACCAGAACCAGAACCGCAACAACAACAATATCCAGGGCAACGGGCACAACAACGGTGGGAACAACAACAACAATGGCAACGAGGCAAGGGGTCGAGCTTTCGTGCTAGGACGAGGAGATGCAATGAACGATCCCAATGTGGTTATGGGTAAGTTTCTCCTCGGCGATATTTATGTTACTGTTTTATTTGATTCGGGGGCGGATACAAGTTATATTTCTGTGAAAACCAGTAAATTGTTAAAACGTACATCAACACCTCTAAACACCAAACACGTCGTAGAACTAGCTAATGGTAAGAGTTTAGAAGCCACGCAAATAGTCAGGGGTTGTAGTATCATCTTAGCCGGTCAAACATTCTCGATCGACCTTATTCCCATAGCCTTGGGAAGTTTTGATATCGTTATTGGGATGGATTGGTTATCCCAGCATCATGCTGAGATCTTATGCAGTGAGAAGATCATTCGCATTCCCCGTACTGGTCAAGAACCTCTCGAAGTCCAAGGCGACAAGAGTGGTGCTGTGGTTGGCATCATCTCTTTCTTGAAGGCTCAGAAATGTCTGCGGAAGGGTCACACCGCAGTCTTGGCACTCGTTGCAGATGCATCAGTGAAGGAAAAGAAATTGGAAGACATTCCAGTCGTACGTGACTATCCTCAGGTGTTTCCTGAAGACTTACCTGGATTACCGCCTCATCGCCAGGTCGAGTTTCAAATCGAGCTAGCACCAGGAGCAGCACCGATAGCACGTGCACCGTATCGCTTAGCTCCATGAGAGTTGGAAGAACTCTCTACACAGCTACAAGAGCTCTTGGATAAGGGATTTATCCGACCTAGCTCTTCGCTCTGGGGAGCTCCAGTATTATTTGTAAAGAAGAAGGATGGTACCTTCCGCATGTGCATTGACTACCGTGAACTGAACAAGGTGACAGTGAAGAACCGCTACCCTCTTCCATGTATTGACGACTTATTCGACCAGTTACAAGGGTCGAGCTACTACTCCAAGATAGACCTGAGGTCAGGTTACCATCAGCTGAGAGTCCGGGATGAGGACGTCTCCAAAACCGCATTCAGAACTCGCTACGACCACTACGAGTTTCTTGTCATGCCATTCGGGTTAACGAACGCACCGGCAGTCTTTATGGATCTTATGAACAGGGTGTGCAAACCCTACCTGGATAAGCTTGTGATTGTATTCATCGACGACATCCTGATCTACTCTAAGAGTCAGGAGGAACACGAGCAGCATCTACGACTTATTTTGGAACTTCTTCGAAAGGAACAACTGTACGCCAAGTTTTCAAAATGCGACTTCTGGCTTCATGAAGTCCACTTTCTAGGCCATGTGGTAAACAAGGATGGGATCCATGTTGATCCATCCAAGGTAGATTCGATCAGGAACTAGCCTGCACCACGTACACCAATGGAAATACGCCAATTCTTGGGTTTGGCGGGTTACTACAGACGATTTATCAAAGATTTCTCAAAGATTTTTCAGCCACTTACGCTACTGACACAGAAGGGTGTCACCTACCGTTGGGGTAATACTCAGGAAACCGCTTTTCAACACTTAAAGGATAGACTTTGCAGCGCACCTATCCTCTTATTGCCAGAGGGCACGGACGATTTTGTGGTCTATTGTGATGCATCGATACAGGGGCTTGGTTGTGTATTGATGCAACGGCATAAAGTTATTGCTTACGCTTCGCGCCAACTCAAGGTTCACGAATGGAACTACACGACGCACGATTTAGAGCTCGGAGCTGTTGTTTTTGCGCTCAAGATATGGCGACACTACCTGTACGGTACCAAGTGCACTATCTACACCGATCACAGGAGTCTCGAGCATATCTTCAAGCAGAAGGAATTGAACATGCGCCAACGACGATGGGTCGAACTACTGAACGATTACGAATGCGCCATCAAGTACCATCCAGGCAAAGCCAACGTTGTGGCTGACACTCTCAGTCGAAAAGACACTCTACCTAGACGCGTGCGAGCACTACAACTTACTATTCAGTCTGGTCTTCCTGCACAGATACGAGATGCTCAGGTAGAAGCATTGAAACCAGAAAACGTAAGGGTTGAAGCCTTACGTGGCTCAAGGCAACGATTAGAACAGAAGGAAGACGGTGCCTATTATGTAACAGGGCGTATTTGGGTCCCACATTATGGAAGCTTACGCGAGCTAGTAATGGACGAAGCTCATAAGCCTCGCTACTCGGTACATCCTGGTTCAGACAAAATGTACCACAATCTCAGAACTACGTATTGGTGGCCTAGTATGAAGGCCCACATAGCAACCTATGTTAGCAAATGCTTGACCTGTGCGAGAGTCAAGTCGGAATACCAGAAACCATCAGGCCTACTTCAGCAACCCACGATACCGCAATGGAAATGGGAAGAAATTTCCATGGATTTCGTTACAGGCCTACCTAGATCCCAGCGGGGGAATGATACCATATGGGTGATCGTGGATCGACTCACCAAGTCTGCACACTTCCTAGCTATAAAAGAAACGGATAAGTTCTCCACTCTCACAGACATCTATCTCAAAGAAGTTGTTTCGAGGCACGGGGTGCCCACCTCCATCATTTCGGATCGGGATGCACGATTCACATCAGAACTATGGCAAGCGATGTACAAATCTTTCGGCTCACGATTAGACATGAGCACAGCATATCATCCTCAGACGGATGGGCAGTCTGAGCGAACGATCCAAACTCTTGAAGACATGCTTCGGGCATGCGTTATTGATTTCGGCAACGGCTGGGAAAAACACCTCCCTTTGGTGGAGTTCTCGTACAATAATAGTTATCACACCAGCATACAAGCCGCTCCATTCGAGGCATTGTACGGACGTAAATGCCGGTCACCTCTCTGTTGGGCAGAGGTGGGGGATAGTCAGATCACGGGTCCAGAGATTGTAGTGGACGCCACAGAAAAGATTGCACAGATACGACAACGCATGGCGGCAGCACGCGACCGTCAGAAAGCCTACGCGGACAAGCGTAGAAAACCATTGGAATTTCAGGTCGGGGACCGGGTTTTACTCAAAGTCTCACCCTGGAAGGGTGTGGTACATTTTGGCAAACGGGGCAAACTAAATCCGCGGTATGTCGGACCGTTCGAGATCATTGAGAAAATAGGCAAAGTGGCCTACAAGCTAAACCTACCAGCTGAACTCGGTGCAGTTCACAATGTTTTTCACGTGTCGAATCTGAAGAAGTGCCTGTCAGATGAGACCCTCATAATTCCTTTTAAGGAACTCACTATCGACGAGCGGTTGCAGTTCGTCGAGGAGCCAGTTGAAATCACGGACCGGGATGTTAAGGTCCTCAAGCACAAGAGAATCCCTCTTGTTCGAGTTCGTTGGAACTCCCGTCGTGGCCCAGAGTACACCTGGGAACGTGAAGACAGGATGACAGAAAAGTACCCCCAGTTATTCGGAACCAATGCAACCACTACTGAGGCTGAAGCTACTACTGCGGAAATTTCGGGACGAAATTCCAGATCAACGGGGGGAGGATGTGACACCCCAGGAAAACCAGTGAACAATACAACTTACCTAGCTTCCTCAGTGAGTGCATACCAAATTTCGGGACGAAATTTCTTTTAAGTTGGGGATAATGTGACAACTCGTATTTAACCGTTTCTTAGATTTTGTGTAAATATACGAACTATCGTGATTGACGTGATTATATTGATTGAATGAATGCTATGTGTTACGTGAGTATGTGATTGCGAGATATAGTTACTTAAACCGAATAGTAATTCGATTACATAAAAACCCACTCGGTCCATATAGTTGGACTCGAGACCATGAGGTAGCCCAAGTGGGGGTTTCGGCCCACTTCCATTCCATACGTATACATGTTCACCCACACCTTTAGGGTTTTAGTTTCACAACTTTGCAATCAAGAACACACACACACCAAACACCCTCTCGACTCGGAATCAAGGGCTGCCGAACCGAACACTCATCGAGCTTGTGAATCTGAATCCTTCTCTTACTATCTCGGTCAGTATGATATCTATGATTTCGTGTTTCATATGTTTAGGTGATGTTATGATTAATCGGAATTCATGATCTAGGATTTTGTTAGCATGATTGTTTATGATCGTTCCTGTTGCTTTGAAATCAGTTTTGTATGTTGTTAATGTAGGTGATATATGACTGTTGATGATGTTTAATACGTGTTAACCGGCTAGGTTGCATGATAGTCAATGATTTCGGTATAAGTCTTGTATGATAATCCGATGTGCTAATGATCTTGTTGATGATAATAATATGAACACGTATGATGATGATTTGAAGGTGTTTTGAAACTGTTAATTATCGGGTTTGATCTGTTTCCGAAACTGACTAATCTATTTGCTAAAATCACGGAATTAATTGACTAAAATTATGGAAAGTAGTTACATGCTCTGTTGCAACACAGATTGCGAGTCGATACCTTCAGTCTCGACTCGAGACCTCACACCGACACACAGCAGCACCAGCCGAGACCGAGGTTGCGGGTCCAGTTGTGACTCGAGACCGAACAGTCTCGACCGGACCATGACAACTCGAGACCAACTCACTTGCGACTCGAGAACACCTCTGTTGCGACTCGAAACCTCCTTCGTTGCGACTCGAGATCTCAACACCAATATGACTCGAGACCGATAGTCTCGACTCGAGACCGACAATACTTGTTATTGGACCTGCACTGTTACAGCCCAACTAATTGGGCCGGATACTTGGACTTCGTTGTTACGTGACAGTTACTGTTGAACTACTATGATCAATACGTGTACACAACTTGCTACAATACGTGTAGAACTTATGTGCTATATTCGAATACGAATCTGACTTGTATGATAACCATGCTAGGACGTGGTTGATCACCATATAGCTTACTTGAACTTTCTGTGTATCTGCCGAGCAAACCCAAGGTGAGTTCACACAGCCAAGGCATGGGGTTCCCAGGGTGGGAATGGGATTGGATGATTATTTCGTGCGTACTTAGTTAATGGAACCTAATGATATGGTCCTCAGGGTGAGGATGGTAAATAATAAGATACGGCAAGACTAGTATACCTACTTGAACTGATCTTCGCACACACGCCAGGGGTTGGCTGCGATATTATGACAAATCTTCGCACACATGCCTCAGGAAGGCTGCGAACTATACATACTAAACTTCGCACACATGCCAGGGTGGCCAGCGATACAAATATACATAGTCTAGAATACTTGAGAACCTTCCCTAATCTTCGCATACATGCCTAGTGGGCTGCGATACGAACTAATACGATACATGACTAAATGAACGAACGCAATGCTTACTATACCATTACTATTACTGAACTTACTTTCTGTGAACTCGCTCAACTAGTTGTTGACTCTCTGCTGCATGCCTTGCAGGACCTTAGGTACTAATGGAGCTTGCACAAGGAGGAGCAGGTCGTTGTGGGCAAATGGACCGTGATTGCTTATTAAACACTTATGACATTTCATACGTTAATACTTATGTTGGATTTTATACATTAATGCTTCCGCTACATCTACTTATGTTGGTTTTGATAAACACCTCTCGTATTGATGGATAACTTTTACTATTTAATTACATGTTCAATATGATTGGTGGCTTGATCCTGGTCATGTCACGCTCCCAAGCGGTGGTACTCCGCGGGTGGATTTTGGGGATGTGACACTTCTTCTTTACGAACAACACTGGAGCTCCCTAAGGCGAGAAGCTCGGCCTTATGAATCCTTTATCTAACAACTCCTGGAGTTGCGTGGATAATTCTTGCATTTCAGATGGCGCAAGTCGATATGGTGTCTTGGCCACAGGAGCGGCGCCTGGAACCAAGTCAATATGAAACTCGACTTGTCTTTGCGGAGGTAACCCTGGTAAGTCTTCGGGAAAGATTTAGGGAAATCCTTTACCACAGGAATGTCATCAAGCTTTGGCTCCTCAACCTTTTTATCTACCACGTGTGCCAGGAAAGCGACACATCCTTTTCGTAAGCATTTATGTGCTTTCATATAGCTGATGATTCGCAAGGGCGTGCCACGCTTCTCCCCGTGCACTATGAGTGTTTCATCATTCGCAAGAGGGATGCGAATGATTTTCTCATGACAAACAACTTCGGCCCTATTCTTGGATAGCCAGTCCATTCCGACTACAACATCGAAACTACCCAATTGGACAGGCAGAAGATCGATGGTAAATTCTCGTTCACCAAGTTCTAATGTACACCCTCTAACAATCTCGCCCGACTCAATAAGTTTACCATCGGCTAGTCATATGGAATAAGGAACATCTAATCTATTGGATTCAATCCCAAGCATACGTTTAAATTCCACAGACATGAAACTATAATCGGCACCAGTGTCAAATAATATGGATGCAAATTGATTGTTAACAAGAAACGTACCGGTGACCACATTAGGGTCTTCGCGGGCGTTCCTTGCTCCTATGAGAAATGCTCGAGCTTGAGCGTTATTTTCCTTCAGGCAATCTTTCTTGAATTGTTCATTACTACCACAACCCTAACATCCTAGATTTCGCCCATTTCCATTTCTATTTCGACTACCAGCGCCGTTGTCATTACGATTACCATTTCCGTTTCCAGCTCCATTTCCATTCCTATTTCCATTACCATTCCCATTACGGCCTCCAATTCCTTTTCCCCAACAATCCTCGGTATGGTGACCTGATTTTCTGTATTTCTCGCACCTCCCAATGCGACAATTTCCCACGTGATGAAACTTGCATTTGTCACATTTGGGCAGAGTGCCCTGATACCTCTTAGCTCCATTATCATTTGCAGTTGCGAATGTTTTCACCTCCTTAGGCGGGTTAGTATCACGTTTCTTATTGTTGGGGACCTTGTTGTTGTTACAGATCGCTTGATTCAGATTCGCATGTTTCCTTTTCTTGTCACCAGAAGATTCAACATGCATTTCAGTTTTCTCAGTGGCCTTCAACGACAACTTCTTCATACATACAGCATCTTCAGTAAGGCTGACAGCCAGAGTTACAGCCTGAGTAATGGTTGTAGGATTTGCCGATGTCACCATACTACGAATCTCTAGAGCCAATCCCCAGATGTAGCGCTCGATGCGCTTAAATTTAGGAGTGACAAGGTAGGGGATCACTCGCGAGAGATCATGAAATCTTTGAGTATAACCTACAATGTCTGCACCAACCATGGACAGATTCCAAAACTCAGTCTCCAACGTTTGAAGTTCAGCACGTGAACAATACTTCTTTCTCATTCTCTCCTTTAGGTCATCCCATGACATACCATAAGCTGCATCATCACCCAGAGTCTAGACTTGTAAGTTCCACCAAGTCAAAGCTTCATCGACAAACATACCAGTAACAAAAGTAACTTGTTGATCCGCGGTGCACTTGCTCATTTGGATCGTGGAATCAGTTTTCCTCGTCCAGCGCACGAAAGCCACTGCACCCCCGGCGCCATCGTAATTCAGTGGCTTGCAGTCTAAAAACTGGTTGTAGGTGCAACCTGGAATTTATTCAACCGATTCGTGAATGAACAAACAATGAAACAGTGAAACAATGATTGTTCATGAGTGTTGGGATTGAACCCTATCAGAGGAACAGATAATGTAAAGCCAAAAGTGGGTCAGCTCAGTGGATTCAGAATAAGCAGATGCTGATATGCATATCTCTCCCCTTGAAAGTGATTACAACAACTGATGACCTCCTATCTGCTGATCTTACCAACTGCTGACCAATAACTACTGCTCAATTAAAGATCTGATGAAGACTCAAGTCCTGCTGATTCAATCTACTGCCTTGAGTCAAGCACTGCTGGTCCGGACAAGTGCTGCTGGGTTCACAGCAGTAGAAGGTTGCAGCAGTTGTTCTATAGTCTGTTATGTAATAGAATGTAATAGCAGTAGTTAACACAAGCAGTATCTGTATAGATCAGAGGTTAGAGTTTGTTAGGAGGTTAGATGTCACTTTCATGGTGACGTCAGCTAAAGATGCTCAGTAGTTTGCAAGTGCTTATAAATAGTACAGTACTTTGTACTGTTCTATTAGCTCTTCACATCATTCGTCTTCTTTGCACGAACAAACTACTGAGCTCGGGCTGAGGGGGAGTTTGCATTCATACATCATCATTGTAATCGTGTTTGAAATAAATTCAATCATTCGGTTCTTTGTGTAAAGATGTTTGATTAAAAGTATTACTCTCATTTGATTGTATACAAAGTTTGTGTTCATCTTAATTTCCGCTGCACACTCATTCATTTCCATCTTATTTTACAAACAAAAGTACAATCAAAAGGAAACTCAGATCCAACAATTGGTATCAGAGCTAGAACAGTCAAATTTGATTTAACAATCATTTTGACGTAAATAGTTCAGCTCAAAATAGTTGATACTGATCGTTTGTTCGTCGTTGAAAAACAGAGTAAGGATTAATCACCATTATAGTTGATTTTTCAGTACCTGTAAAACAACAAGAATGACGTCACAATCTCAGGACGATAAAAACAACATTGGCTCGCTCTTTAAACCACCTATGCTAAAAAGAAATGAGTACAACATCTGGCAGAGGAGGATGGGTCACATCCTTGCTCAACAAAGCACAGGTTGTTGGAAGCCTGTTATCTTTGGTCCTCATGTTCCTACAGTGCCAAGCGCTGAAGATGCTAAAAAATTTGTTCCTTAACCTGTTGAAAATTATACTGAAACAGATTATCAAAAATTTGAACTAGATGCTAAAGCATGTAGTATTGTTGCATCAGCGCTCCCCAACGAAATATATGCTGGACTGTTACATTGTAACAGTGCCAAAGAGTTGCGGGACGCACTTAAGGAACAGTTTGGAGGTACCGAAGAGGTCATATAAAACAATAGGGAAATCCTGAACCAACAGTATGAAACATTTTGTCATGTTAAAGGTGAATCACTAACTCAACAATTTGAGCGTTTCAGTTGTCTCATCAGTGAACTGAGGCTTGTTAAGGTCACGTTTTCAAACTCGACTCAAAATAGCAGGTTCTTCAGATCACTGCCAGAAAAATGGGACACAATAGCTATTGTCACCAGAACTGCACCTGAGTTCAAGGATCTGACCTTGACCCAACTCCATGGTCAACTCCTGACCTTTGAGAGGGAGTTGAACCAGAAAAGGAAGTTACAAGAGTCAGGAAAAACCGTTGATGATTATTCATTCGGTAACACTGCTCTTCTGGGTCAAGAAGAATCTGGTGGTAGTGGTAAGGATCAGGGTTATGATCACTTCATTGACATAACTGCTGGTGCAAACTTCAACAACCCTGATCCTCACTCTACAGGTTATGCATTCACTGCAAATGAAAACCAGATGTCAGACAATTTAAGCTTTGAACTCAATGATTTACAGCATTTCGACCCCACTGACCTAGAAGAAATGGACATCCTGCACCAACTGGCCTTGCTAAGTGTTAGAACTAGCAAGTTTTATAAGAGAACTGGGAGAAAATTTCCAGGTCTTCATGGGAACCTAAGGGTTGGGTTGGATAAATCGAAAATCAAGTGTTACAAGTATAACAGGTTGGGACACTTTGCTAGGGAATGTAGGAGTCAAACAACTGGTCCCATAGTTACTCACCCTAGTTCAAATCCTAGACCTCAAACTCAAAACACTGTGCACTATGCCCAATGTGCCCCAGCAGCACATGTGAACACTGCTCACTATGCTGTTGCCCCTATGCCAGTGCATTATGTCCAAACAGCTGCTCCACAAATCCAATTTGTTCAAACTCCTGCTCCCCAGGCACAAGTGCAATCTGCACCTCAAACTACTGCTCCAGTAGTTACACAACCTGAACAACAAAGTTTCTTTAGTCAAGAGTTTTTTGACTGGAGCAGTATGCCTGAAAATCTTAATGATGAAAATTTTGCACTATATGCTTCAAATGATTCTTCTCACAATGAATTTTGTTTGATGGAATTAGAGTCAATACAGGAGGGGGTTGAATCTGAGGAGGAACAGCTGAAGGTTGAAACAGTGGAAGAGGTGACTGAAGCAGTGGTTACTGCTGTGACTGATGAAATACTGCTGGGAGAAAGTTCAGGTGCCCTAATTGAACCAATGATAGATCTATGGTCTGAAGAAGACAAGAAAGATGAAAAGGCTGGTGAGGAAGTAGAGAGAGCTGATGAGGAAGAGAATCCTAAATGTGATTGTGCAATGATGGCTGCTGCCAAGGTATCACCTCAAGTTCTAGAAAAACTATGTTCTGACAATTGCATTATTGCTTTTGCTAACATCAAAGAGGTGAATGAAAACCTTAGGAACAAAATCTTAACTGATGAAGTCAAATTTGAAAGATCTTTAAAAGAACTTAAAAACAAGTTGACTGAAAAGGAAAAAGAGATTAGCAGTTTGAAAGAAGAGCAAAGCATAACCAAAACCCAACTCCAAACTATGGTAGAAAAATACCAAGTTTGCAAAAAGGAGTTAGAATCCACTCAGATCACTTGTGAAAAATGGGTGGAATCATGCAAAGGGTATGAGGTTATGCTTGAGAAACAGATAAAAAGCAATGTAAAATTTGGGGTTGGTTATAGAAAACATGATGATGAAAACACTGCTTTTGGAAAATCTGTTTCAACCACTGATGAAACTACTGAGTTCATCCCAACAAACAAGGATGGCCAAGAAGTGAAAATCACTGACAAACTTGGTAACAAAATCACACTTGACAGACCAGTGGGTCCCTCTGCATTTGAGGAGATTGAAAATCATCAATTTAAACCAAGATGGTCTGATGAGTGTGATATCCTTGAAAATTTCAAGCCAATGGACTTTTCATCAACTGATGGTGTTAAGGCTCCAAAAGCTAAAGTCATTCCTCTTAAGGACATTCCAGCAGTGGTCAAAACCTCTGCTACAAAGGAGTCTGAAAAGAGGAAGAAGAAAAAGAAAATTGATAACTTGTTTTGTGAATTCTGTGAAAAGAGGAACCATCTAACAAAAGATTGTTTCCATCTAAAAGCTTATGACTTAACCAAAACAAGTGTCACTACTTCTGCTGAAAGTTGCAGTGTTTGTGGTAAAACAAACCATAAAACTCAGGCATGTGTGTACCTCAAAAACTTCAATGAAAAGAAGAATGAGTACATGGCTAAAACATCCTTGAGTTCATCAGCACCTTCACCATCTGTCAAGTTCACAAAGAAACAACCACTGTTTGTGCCAGTTCAAACAGCTGTCACAAAACAGCTGAACCAAACATCTGTCAAAAGAGATGTTCAGGTTACTGATGCACCTCCTGCCAATCAATTCAGAAAGGGCAAGGAAAAACAGTCTTACCAAAGGATTCCACACGTTTATGAGGTCTACAAAAAGCCCTCTAAACCCAGAGTGAATAGGCATCCTTTCGGTTACCAGCAGTTGATTGGGCAAGACCCCCAACAGTGGTTAGCAAGAAACAGTACTAAAACTGTCCAAACCCCTGACTTAACCACTGCCCATCACACTGCATCCATACCAGACACTGTTGAGACCCCATCCAAAGCCCTGTTGGCTTTGGAGTCCTTAATGAACTAATCCTTTTACTTCATGTGCAGGGAGCTTCTGCATGCTTTGATAGTCTATGGTATGTAGATAGTGGAGGCTCCAGGCACATGACAGGATGTAAAGCCCTCCTCAAAGACTTTAAAATCCATGGTGGGGGTGATATATCCTTTGGAAATAATAGTAAAGGGAAAGTTCTGGGGTCTGGAACAGTGCAATCTGGCAATGTAAAATTTGAAAATGTCAATCTAATAGACAATCTAAAATTCAACCTTCTGAGTGTGTCTCAAATGAGTGACAAAGGGTTTGGGTCATTCTTCACAAAATACTGTTGTAGGATTGTTGGACCAGAAATGGTCAAAAAGATTGAAGCAATAATTAAAAATGGTCAAACAAAACTTGTTGCTCAAAGAAGTGGCAATGTTTATGTTGTTGACATGTCTAAAGAGTGTCCCAGAGCTGATGCCTGTCTGTTCTCAGCTGCCTCTAACAAAGAGACAGAACTTTGGCACAAAAGACTGGGACACACAAATCTTAAGACAATAACAGAAATTTCAAAAAATGGTTTGGTGAGAGGCCTACCACAAAAATTGTTTTCATGTCCTGAACATTGCATTTCCTGTTTAAAAGGAAAACAGCATAAAAGTTCCTACAAGTCCATTGAGGAGTCCAAAACAACCCAGTGCTTGCAAATGCTGCACATGGATTTGTTTGGCCCAGTTCAAGTCATGAGCCTCAAAAAGAAAAGATATTGTTTAGTTATAGTTGATGACTTTTCTAGGTTTACATGGACTTTCTTTTTGCACTCTAAAGATGAAACTGCAGGCATTTTGCAAGACTTTGTGACACAGGTTGAAAAGCAATTTGATCTTCCAGTGAAAAGCTTTAGGAGTGACAATGGCACAGAATTTAAAAATAGGGAGTTGGATGCCTTCTGTGTGAAGAAAGGGATTGTATAGCAGTACAGCATCCCTAGAACACCAGAGCAAAATGGGGTTGTTGAAAGAAAGAACAGAACTTTGATTGAGGCTGCTAGAACCATGCTTGCAGATTCAGGTTCGCCATTAACTTTCTGGGCAGAGGCAGTAAACACTTCTTGCTATGTCCAGAACAGAGTTTTAATCAACCCCAGGCACAAAAAGACTGCCTATGAAATTCTGTATAAAATCAAACCACTGATCTCATACTTCAAGGTATTCGGCTGCCCATGCTTTATTTTGAACTTAAAAGATTCCATTTCAAAATTTGCAGCCAAAATTGATTGTGGTTATTTTCTGGGATACTCAACCACTGCCAAGGCCTACAAAGTGTTCAATGCACGGACCAAGGTAGTGGAGGAGACTTTGGATGTAAAGTTCAATGAACTTTCATCAATGAAAATCCCAGCAAATCCTGCTGAACTGTTTGATCTTGAAAAATTCACTTTTGAAAATACTGCTGTCAAGACTAACAGTGCAGGTCCATCAGAGGATACAACACCAGACTATGTGTATGAAGTCATCATCCCTCAAAGGTCTGCCACAAAAGGGAAAGCATCAGTTGTTCAAAACAACTGTCAAAGCTCAACCACTGCTACATCAACAGTTGTTGATCAAAGTAGCCCATCCACCACTGCTTCCATATCCTCAACTACTGCTGACAAAAGTCCTCAAACAGTGGATAAAAGTCAGCAGCGGTCCACTCCATTACCACCCATTCCACCACCTTTTGAAGCCACTGCTGGGTCATCAAAGTCACCAGCAGTGGTTAGCTCAGATGATACACATTTGCAGCCTTCACCAACAAATGCCATCATACCATATCAAGGAGATTTAATCTTCTTGAGATCTCAGCCACCTGATCAAATCATTGGCAACATCAATGAAGGGGTGCTCACAAGAAGCCAAACCCAAAACATTTGTCTTTTTGCTGGTTTTCTATCACTTCATCAGCCAGTCAAGTACCAAGAGGCACTGAAAGACAACAGCTGGGTAGAAGCCATGCAAGAAGAGCTCCAACAGTTCAAGAGACAACAAGTATGGGAGCTTGTACCACTGCCAAAAGAGGTCAGTCCCATTGGCACAAAGTGGGTCTTCAAGAACAAAACAGATGAAAGGGGCATTGTTGTCAAGAACAAAGCCAGGCTTGTGGTTCAAGGTTACAGACAGGAAGAGGGGATTGATTATGATGAAACATTCGCCCCTGTTGCAAGATTGGAAGCTATCAGACTGTTCCTGGCCTTTGCTGTCAACCACAACATGAAGGTGTTTCAGATGGATATCAAAAGTGCTTTCCTCTATGGTACATTGCAAGAAGAGGTATATGTATGTCAACCTCCAGGCTTTGAGGATCCATTTTATCCTGATCATGTCTACAGGCTAAACAAATCCTTGTATGGCCTGAAACAAGCACCAAGGGCCTGGTATGAAACTCTTTCCAACTTTCTACTCTCAAATGGTTTCAAAAGAGGTACCATTGATAAAACACTGTTTCTTAAATGGAGAGGGAAAGATTTAATGATTGTCCAAATTTATGTGGATGACATTATTTTTGGAAGCACATGTATCAAAATGTGTGAAGAGTTTAGAGAACTCATGACAGCTGAGTTTGAAATGAGTGCAATGGGTGAGCTGCAATGCTTTCTTGGTCTCCAAGTACAGCAAATGCAAAATGGAACTTTCATTCATCAAAGCAAATATGCTAAAGAACTTTTAACCAAATTTGATATGAATGATTGTAAACCATGCAGCACACCCATGGCCACAAATAAGCTGGTCATGTCTGATGAAAAGGATGAGCTGATTGACCAAACACTTTATAGAAGCATGATTGGGTCTTTACTGTACCTAACTGCATCTAGACCAGATATCATGTTTGCAACATGTGTCTGTGCAAGAAGTCAATCAGCTCCCAGAAAATCTAATCTCATTGCTGTAAAAAGGATTCTCAGATACATAAAAGGTGCTCCCACACTTGGTATCTGGTATCCAGCTAATGGGAATATCAAGCTTTCAGGTTTCTCAGACAGTGACTTTGCTGGTTGCCACACAACAAGGAAGTCCACTTCAGGAGGGTGCCAGTTTCTAGGTGATTGCTTAGTTTCTTGGCAAAGCAAAAAGCAAGCAGCAGTTTCAACATCCACTGCTGAGGCTGAATACATTGCTGCTGCAAGCTGTACAACCCAACTCCTGTGGCTTCAAAATCAGTTACTGGATTTTGGTATCACTGCCTTAAAGACACCACTTATGCTGGATAGCCAGGCAGCAGAAAATATCATCAAAAATCCAGTTTCCCATTCTACCACCAAACACATCGACATCAGACATCACTTTGTGAGGGATTGCTATGAAAAAGGTTTGATTTCTCTGCATCATGTCCCAACTAAAGACCAGCTGGCAGATGTGCTCACAAAAGCACTTGATACAGCCACTTTTGAAAGTCTGGTCTCTAGGATTGGGATGCTGAACATGGAATAACAAGCAACATCTTGTTTTCTATGAATAAAAGCAACAAAATGTTTTCAGAAAATCAAAAATCCATCCTTAAAAATAGCTTAAAAATGAAAATTTCATTAAAATCCTTAAAAGTCTGCCATAACCACTGATTGTTCAAAAGTCTGCTCTACATCAAAAAGTCTGCCCATTGCTGAAAGGCAACCTCTGTTCTCTCATTCCTTGATAACCACTGTTGTTCAAAAGCAGTGTCTTATCCACTGATATGCTATCTACTGATAGTAAAAATCATCCACTGCCCCCTTTCCACTGCTTTCATCCGTTGCTTTCACCAAAAGTATTGTCCTTCATTTTCACCAGTGGTTGTCACGTGGGCAGTACATAGCAGTCAGACTTTTTGTAACGGCTGCCACGTCAGCATTCACTCTCTCTCCTATAAAACTCCCCACTCACCATCCAAACAGGGTTTTACTGTCGAATTGAATTCACAAAAATTCTCTTCTCAAAGCAGTTTTTCTTTCCATCTCCCACAAAATTCCTTCGATAAATCGTTTCAGAAATGACAAAATCGAAGTCATCTGCAAAACCCACATCAAAATCCTCGAAAACAGCCTCTCAAAAGGCAATCATCACTGACATTCCATTCAAAAAATCTCACAATCTCCTGGGTCTTCTCACAAAACCAGGAACCACAGATGTTTTCGATTCCATTATCACCATCATGGCAAAATCAAAGTACAAAACTTTGCTCACCTCCGGCGCACCCATCTACTTGGCAACCCAAAGGGAGTTTTGGAAGAATGCAACCCTTGAAAAACAAGGAGACATTGCAACTGAAATCAAATCTTCCATAAAGGGTAAAACTGTTCACATTACACCACAATCCATCTCCGAAGTCTTTCAACTCGATGACCAGGCAGGTAAAACTTCCTTCACCAAAAACGAGTTGCACATTGACTTCATTGAAAGAGGGTATGAAGCCACAATGATGACGAAACTGACCTTAGAAAAGGGTTATTTTCCTCCTGCAACAAGATTTTTATTTCATACCCTCCTAGTATGTGTTTCAAACAAAACCACTTCTTTCAATGAGATCCCTATAAAGATTCAAAATCTGGGATATGCGATTCTTCAAGAAGAAAATTATAACTATTCTCGGGAAATCTTTAAAGATTTGGTTAATAATGTTGAAAGTAAATCATTTTTACCGTTTCCAAGGTTTTTAAGCTATTATTTTCAAAAGAAATTCAGTAAGGATGATTTGCTTCTAATAAACCAAGGTGAAATAACTGCAATAAACTGTCTAACATCTGAAACATTTTCACGTATGTTAGCACCTTGCCAAACACAAGCAGGGGTACCTGAGCAGACTTTAGCAGTTACCACTGCTCCTCAGGTATCTGCTGCTGAGCCTACTGCTCTAGGTGATCAAAGCAGCAGAACAACTGTTTTGAAACCCACACCTACCACACCAAAAAGGCCATCCAAAAAGAAAAATCAAAAACCCTCCAAACCAATCAAAAAGGCAACTCTGGCAGATGAGATACCAGAGTTAATTCCTGTGACAACACAAATGTCACTAGAAACCACTGCTGCTTCTTCCTCACAGCAGTTGGTACAAATATCTCAACCCATAACCATAACTCCTCCTGCTTCTTCACAAAAAGGACAGGTTGTACACAAAGGGCCGCCACATCATGATGCTCTAGATACACTTGTCTTCATCATCCACAGCTCAATGCCCGGAGCAATTCCGCTTTCTAGACCCACCATCACATCCTCAATTCCCCCAAAAACACAACTACTGTTGGATGCAATTGATTTGAACCAGGCACTATCCAGTCCATCTCAATCACCTGTCAATGAGAATATACCTCAACAAATGACTAAGCCTTCTGTATCATCCATTGCTAACCCACCAACAAAACCTGAGGAGGTTACACCCATCGAGTTACAAGTAACTCTTTGTGGTAATCCAAGTGAAGCAGCCACTACAACTGTTAAACCTACAGGTTTACAGTTGGGCAGTGGTTTCATTAATAAGACTTCCTTGGAGGCAATTCCTTACATAGCACCTCTGCCAACCACCAGTGGATTTATATATCCAACTGGCATCATCAAAAGGTTGTCAAGTGTTGAAAGAAGAAGACCCCAGTACCAAGAAAAAGGGGCATCAGTGGTTAGTGTTTGGAATAAATTCCCTACATCTGCCACTGATAAAACCACTGTTAGTGGGAAATCAGATGATCCCATTAAATTGGGTGACGATTTAAAGTACCAGAAATTGACGGATCATGTTGAAAAACTTGATAACTCTTTTGCAGAGCTCAAAAATATGCTCCAGCAGTTGTTACAGGTACAAAAGGTACAATCCACTGTTGCTCCACCTCAAGCACCTGCTCTACAACAAGCACCTGCTACAAATGAGCTCTGGAATCTCTTTCAACCTTATCTCCATCATCAGGCACAACTGGCAGATCAGCAACATGAAAAACATGTTCAACAGCTGAAAAATGCTATGGAGTCTAGGTTCAAAGACACTCAGGCTGATCTAAAGGCTCTCAAAACTCAGATCCTGCACACCACTGGCACTGCTCCTCCACCAGTATTTTTCATTGATCACCTCCCTGAAGATAATGCCAAAAAGGGGGAGAAAATTCAAGAATGGAGAAGAAAGGGAATAACTGATGGTCTTTACCTTGCACCAGAAAATTCAAATATGACCAAGCAGATCCCTTTGCCAGATGGTAGTAAGAAGATTGATGAGACTACAAATGCACTTGCAGAAGCACTCGCTTGTGTAAAAAAGGATAGAGAGGCCAAAAAGAAAGCCAAGGTGGACTATCCGGATCAGGGTACTTCAGGGTCAAGAGATGATGAAAATCTTTTTGATGAAAAGAAGAAGCCTACTAGAAAAGTAAGGCTACCCAAATCCATTCCGGTCAGGCATTCAAAGTCTGTTCAAAAACCACCTCCCAAAACAGGTGTTGTAACCTCTGTTGTATCAACTGCTGTTGGTACCTCAGTAGTTTCAACATCTGCTCCCACTTCAACACACACCACCTCAACACACACTTCATCTACTGCTTTACCACCATCACCACCAAAATCACAATCACCTCCTGTCAAAAGGCAGAAGACAGCAGATGTTAAAACATCTGTTGTAAAGACAATAGTGGTTGGAACACCAGTTGTTTCAACAGCTGTTAGTCTATCACAAACCACTGCCACTACAACCATCTTTCCATCCAAAACATCATCAGTCCCTCCTCAAATAAAGAGGAGGAGGCTAACTCCTAAAGATGATGTCACTTCACCATCCCAAACATCTTCAAAACCTTTAGCCCTTGTCAATATACCAAAACCAGTTCCACTTTCTTCTGTTCCAATGCACAAACCTTTACCTCCTGCAGGTGTTTAATTTCCTCTTGAACTAGAAGCTGTCAGAGAAGAGATAAAATCCTTCTATACTGAGGATGACCCTGCCAAAAGGAGTTTGCCCTCAATCAAAGGATATCCATGGCCCAAAAACATTGATGAATATTTGAAAACAAAGGCCAAACAAGCAGAGGATATCTCACAAAGAAACTCACAAGGGAAATCTGACAAAGAAGTTTCAAGATACTACCAATATCTGCTTACACAAGTCAGTTCCCTGGAACGTTTTGCAAAGAATGTTAGTCAACAAATTTCTGAAAGAGCAGCTGAAACTCTGAAGAAAGACTACATTGAAAGCATCATGTTTTACAAGAAATACAAAGGAGAAAGACACATGTACAAAGAGTGGACTATCCTAGAGCTTGAAGCTGAATCAGCCAGAATTCAAGTTATGATAAAAAGGAAAGTCACTCACACTCTTCCTGATTGGGCAAAGTTCAAAAAGAATGTACCTAAAAAGCAGTTGGAACTGAAAAGAATGAAAGAAAAATTGGTTGTTGCTGAATTTGGCACCAAAAGACAAGTAGCTAGATGGAAGGAAGATTTGGTCAGGTCAACCTACAGAAGGTTGGAGGAATTAAGGAAGAAAGATCCTAAAATCCCTCAAAAACCTGACTACCCTGAAGCAGCGGTTTCAAAAGGACCATCAAAGCTGCAAATCAGGAGATCCACTGCTCCAGCTAGTACTGCCTTTTACAAAAGAAGGAGTCAAAGCCAGCTAGGTGCTGAAACAGTTCAAGATATTCTTACTGGCAATGCTGTTGTAAAAGAAGGCCTGTTAAGAACGTTGAAAGAAGAACTTGAACAAGAAAATTCTGCTCCCACTGCTCAGCCAGTGATGAACCGGCCAGCCTCTCCAAATACTTCTGCAAATAAGCATCTCCCAAGAAACCCACCAGGCTCAAAAATACAAAAGTGGGCAACTGACAAACAGACCCGCGTATTGACTTTGCTCAGGTCTGGTGGAGAAGTGAAGAAAATATCAAGGGAACAAGCTCTTGGCCTGAGTCTTGAAGATTTGTAGGATCTCCTTGATCTTCCACTTAGCAGGGATGATGAAGATACAGATGCCCTTAGCTTTGAATTGCAATTTAAAGGCCAGATAAGGGAGCTGTTGATGAGGAAATAAAATATCCACAATAATGAAGAGTTTTGGCATTATCTGTTCCAAGGGGAGATTGTTGGGATTGAACCCTAGCAGAGGAACAGATAATGTAAAGCCAAAACTCGGTCAGCTCAGTGGATTCAGAATAAGCAGATGCTGATATGCATATCTCTCCCCTTGAAAGTGATTACAACAACTGATGACCTCCTATCTGCTGATCTTACCAACTGCTGACCAACAACTGCTGCTCAATTAAAGATCTGATGAAGACTCAAGTCCTGCTGATTCAATCTACTGCCTTGAGTCAAGCACTGCTGATCCGGACAAGTGCTGCTGGGTTCACAGCAGTAGAAGGTTGCAGCAGTTGTTCTATAGTCTGTTATGTAATAGAATGTAATAGCAGTAGTTAACACAAGCAGTGTCTGTATAGATCAGAGGTTAGAGTTTGTTAGGAGGTTAGATGTCACTTTCATGGTGACGTCAGCTAAAGATGCTCAGTAGTTTGCAAGTGCTTATAAATAGTACAGTACTTTGTACTGTTCTATTAGCTCTTCACATCATTCGTCTTCTTTGCACGAACAAACTACTGAGCTCGGGCTGAGGGGGAGTTTGCATTCATACATCATCATTGTAATCGTGTTTGAAATAAATTCAATCATTCGGTTCTTTGTGTAAAGATGTTTGATTAAAAGTATTACTCTCATTTGATTGTATACAAAGTTTGTGTTCATCTTAATTTCCGCTGCACACTCATTCATTTCCATCTAATTTTACAAACAAAAGTACAATCAAAAGGAAAGTCAGATCCAACAATGAGTTTCATTAATTTGTAGCAAATCAACTCAATGTTACCTTGGTTAGGGTTTCCTCCAGATGAATCGCCATGACCATTTCAACCAGTACCTCCTGAGCCGCCACTGTGCTCAGCACGGTTCGCCTCGTACTGGGCAATAGCTTCTAAAATTCGTTCTTCCAGAAGAGAGTTCAACTCTTCAGCAGTCCTTGGCATCGGTGGGGATGGGGGTGGGTTAGAACCTCGGGTGTTCACCATTCTCCTAGGTGGCATGATTTTTTCAAAACACAACATAATATGGTTAGACGTTTATCTGATACCACCATACTAGATAATAATAATAGAATATATATATATAGGGAGAAGATCATGCGAGAACCACCTCTTATTGCGAGAACCGCGAGAACCAATGTGAACACAACCAAAAATGCCTAAAAATAGCTAAAAATCACACAAATTTTTTTTTAATATTTTTTATATAAAAATCGCTACTTTTCGAAGCCAAAAAAAAATAAATTTAAAAAAAAAATTAAATTTTTTTTTTGGCCACTAAAAGTGTAGCGATTTTTTGCATAAAAATATTAAAAAAAAATTAGATTTTTTTTTTATTTTTTTTAGATTTTTTTAGGTTTTTTGGGGTTTAGTTTTTAACATTTTAGCTTGGGGGGGGGTTAGGTTTTTGGGGGGTGGGGGAGGGGGGTTTAGGTTTTTTTTTTTTTGGGGGGGGGGGGGTTAGGTTTTTTGGGGGTTTTAGTTTTTAGCATTTAGCTTTGGGGGGGGGGGGGTAGGTTTTTTTTTTTTGGGGGGGGGGGGGGGGGTTGGGTTAGGTTTTTTTAGGTTTTTTTAGCTATTTTATGTTGTGTTCACATTGGTTCTCGCGGTTCTTGCAATAAATGGAGTTCTCGCATGAGCTCCTCCCTATATATATATATATATATATATATATATATATATATATATATATATATGTATGTATGTATACATATATACACACAGCCAAACAATCCACCAGTCATATAAATCAATTCATACACGCAACAAGCATGGATAAACAGATAAATAATAATGTGTTACAAAGATAATCGACGAGTTTTTACATATATCAGGACAACTTGTTACATAATTGTTTGTGAAGAAATAAAAATGCATATGGGTAATGTAACAACCCGCACCTTTGTGCGTTGTTACTACTCGCTATACTCGTTACGCCTAGCACCAGAGATTCGGATCATAATGTAACTATATCAGATATATATCGCTAAATCGAAGTATAATCGAATAATTACGCGTATTCTATCGCTATTACAAAGCTATTTTCATAAATCATAACACTCACGATGATGTTGAGTGAGGGCTTAATCTATCCTCCTCGATAACCGTGAGGTGTCAAAACGTAAACAAACAACGCTGACAAAGACTATCGGGAGAGTACCATGTCTCCAGCCATCGTGACGATGATGGCAATACGAGCAAGTAGTACCCCGATAATCATTGTGGCACATCACGTCGAAGAACGCACTCAAAGGCACGCGTAACTCGACCATCGCACCGAATATTGGATGTATGGATACGTATAAACGACCCTTTTGTGATTAATTATAATAAATAAATAATAAAATAAATATATGAAAATATGGCCCAAACTATCGCAACGCGCCAAAAACGAGGATCGAAAGGCCTCGGCCGGCCCAGCCGTTCGGCTGGGCCGGCCGATCGGACGGGCCAGCCGAACGGCTGGGCCGGCCAATCGGACGAGCTGGGCCGACCGATCGAACAGGCCGTTCGATCCAGGCCGTTTTGCCCTCCTTTCCTCCCTCCTTGACTATAAATACCCCTCATTCACCCCCAAAACACTTGTTATCACTGTTGCTGCTCGACCAGACGTTCCAACCCCTTTATCTCTCGATTTCTCGCGATTCTTGTAAGTTTCAACTCCAATCTTGTACTTCCTTGATCTATATGCATTCCTTCACCTTTCTATCTTTCAATTTTCGACTTTTAACCGTGAAATCAATGGATTTGAGGTGTTCTAAGGTGATTTCATCATGAAGTTCTTATGAACTTCAAGTGTTGGCCTCATTTCACCAAGAACAACTCAGATCTAAGGGATTTCCACAAGAATAAACAAGGTTTTCACATTAGATCTATACATAATCACGAATAAAAGGATTGAAGGATGGTTTTCCAACTTTCTTTCGAATCTTTTACTCTCAAAATACTTAAAAACGGTAGAACTAGAGCTTATACCGACCTTCTACTCATTCTTAGTGTCGAGTTGGTCAAGGATCTAATTCCTAACGAAGAGACGACCAATTTCGGGTTAAACACGGAAAAACCGCCAAGAACGGCCGGATCTGATGGAACGGGGTGATTCCCGGCCGTTAGAACAAGTTGGAATTGATGGAAATTCTGTTGTTCAACGTGTTACAACAACGTCTCGATCAAAACCACCGAAAACATGCAAAAGTTGTCGAAAACAGCTGGACGGGCCAGTCGATCGGACAGCCCATCCGATCGGATAGGTTGGCCGATCGGACAGCCCAACCGATCGGACAGGCTAGCCGATCGGATAGGCTGGCCGATCGGACAGCCCAACCGATCGGGCAGCCCATCCGATCGGACAGCCCATCCGATCGGGTAGCCCATCCGAACGGGCCAACTTCTAATCTGAATTTTGTTCAACTCCATGTATTCCGATGCTATTTAGCGTGTAATCCAATACTCACGAAATCAGTCTGAAATCAGGGCATTCTCAGGCATTATCCCGTCAATCCAACCAAATACGCACTGTGAGTATACTTGATCCCTTTTTATCGAATTTTGGGAGTAACATACGTTCCTTACAAATCGAACTTATCAAACGAATGATTCAATTGGTCAATTTATCACTTGCGAATAACTGTTTGCATAGATATACGTGATGCTAGTTGCATGTATGCTAGGACTTATACTCGTGATGTCCCACCACGACTAGTATAGTACTATTGCACCCGAAGGGGTCTAGTTATGCCATCGAAGAATCGAGCATCGAGGACTTAGCTGGTAGTATCAGTTTTGTGAGTATATATGTCATGTATTACGTTTATGCATATGGGAATTCGCAACACTTTTAATCTATTATACTATTACATATCAAACCTGTATACTCGCCAATACTTTTGTATTGACAATATTTTAACGTATGTTGCAGGTTTAGTTGAAGTCTATATCAAATCAAGCTAGGAAGTTTAGAAACTCACCAAAAATCTAGGTTGTCGGATTTGAATTGTTCGAGAGGACAAGAAATCTATGATAACTTATGTGATTGTATTGTTTGTTAGTATGGGATAACAAATGTAATGAATATTACCGCAATATAGTTGTTATGGATTCTCTTAAGCAATCTGATTCGCCTAGTGCCGCGCCCCGATGATTCCGCCATCGGTTGGAGTGTGACAGATTGGTATCAAAGCCATAACGATAGGGAATTAGGCAAGACTCGACCTAGTCCGGGTCGACGTCTTAGAGAACGACCTAGTCTATAGTCTAAGCACCCACAGGCTGCCTCGTACGAACCCAGTAGGGTTTGTATTGCGCCTACCTGATGCTTTTGATCGAAATTGCAAAAACTACGACTTTGTGTGAACCCCGCATACTACAACTTCACACGAAGAAGCCTTTCCTAAGGCTAGAATACTACCAAGCCTTTCCTAAGGCGGACACAATACACATATTTTCGAAAATACTCGCATCTCACAACCGAGCGATTCAGTCGAGACCAGGTGTGAAAACCAATAACTCTCGATAGGATTACTCACTCAGCGCATTTTTCTAGCACGAGAATCATTCGCTGAGTTAGGAGTGACATCCATACCTCGACGAAAGCCTCCATTTCGAAATTCTAGTGGAGCTCTCGGGTTCATTCGATGAGCACAACCACAACTGGGAACGAAACTGTTAAGTTAGGGGTGAAACCCGTACCTTAATGAACCGTTCTACTCCCTAAAATATTTTTCAAAAGCTCTCACCAGGGACTCGACCATCACAATGACTCAAGCCACGCAATGACTAGGAGGACGAATGCCATGAGCTGCATCCCAGTGGAAGCATAAATCTTCAAAGTCAACGCGTGTGCACGAGCTTGTTGGGTGTGATTGGGCTACCTTGGATGGTCGACGCCTAAACACCCGAGGCACTCCGAGTACTTTACTAAGCCTATGACCCGCCGAAATTTTTCGATTTGATAAACTTAGTTACATTTTGTGTGTTTAATTACGATTTTTCGCTCTCTGTTTTTACAAAACGCACAACTCGCACAGCCATCGCAATCCAAAACAAAGACCGAATGTTCGCAACAAAACTAATGTCTAATTGTCCGAATTCCTCTCGCATACTTTCTATCTCTCTCAACGCATCCTCGCGCATTCTGAACCATTATATATGTGTGTGTAAGTATAAACTACAGCTATCTATATCTAAGTACAAACCAAATTATGATGTGAGAATCTAGGAAGTTACGTGTCTCCTATGTGGCTCCTATGTGAAGTCTATTTATATTGCACCTTACAAGTTTCGATCGCGCTCAATCGCATTGTAAACTCAAAATCATTATGATCGAATCTCATTCCAAATCTCTCTCTCTCTCTGTCTAGATGCCTTCCAACAACTTTATCTCGAGACGAATAGCTAGGAGAAGAGCCAAACGAAGCGCCGATAAGAGGATCGCCTCGCTTGTGACCAAGGAAGTGGTCAAGCTCATTCCTCAAATTGTCGCTCAAGTGCACTCTCTCAGTAACTCTCGAGCCGCGAATGACTCTAAGACGGAAGCGCCGCATGTCGCGACCCCCGACCCACCCTGGACGGAATCGGGAGCTGCGAGCAGTCCAGTGGTAACCGTGGTATCTGATTTATGCGGCAGCGGAAGTCTTTTATTACAGGATCTTTTCACCGTAAAGATTTCTCGTTTAATATATTACACAAAGTTGTTAGGGATAAATTTCCATAATTTACAATACGTTGATTTCACACAGAAATCATTATTTGCCAAAACATGTTTTATTTATTTATTCACAATGAGCCACTTCTCTAAGCTTGTAGTGCTTTACTGCACTTTTCCTGGATCACACAGATCACCTGAAACATGTTTTGAAAAAGGTTTTGTCAGCGGGGAAATACTGAGTGAATCATTCTGTTTTCTAAAACGACCCGTTAGTTATAAATTACAGTATTAAGGGGAATTACAATGTTTCTGATATCAAACCAACTACCCACAGTATTTGTCACTCGACCAACCATTGGCTAGCCCATTTGTCCAATGGTGTCTGTGACTGTGGTCAGATCACCCCTTGGCCACCCGTTTGTCCAAGTGTGACGGGAAATAAGTAATGTATACAAAACCCCACATACCGGCTGTAATTTGGTGATTACATAGACTTAATCCCTGTAATTATAACCTTAGAAAATAACTTGGAGTTTTGTAAACTTACTCACAAACTGTGAGAAAACAGTTTAAAAGAAGAAGGACTCACTTTGCAGATTAACGAGCAATAGATATAAGCCTACTGATTAGCCTTGATTAAACCTAGTTTAACACAATGCACACACAGGCAGGTTAGTAACTAATACAGCAGTTACGTCAATTCACGAGATTAAACCCTCACAACGATTAATCAGTGCAATACTTGATAATTCAATCGGATTCACAACGAATAACAGAGCATAGTCCGAATTCGAACAGCACTCTAATATTCAAGTCGAAATCACGACGAATAATAAAAGCACAAGCTCAATTGAGCAGCACCCGGATTATTGTTGGATAGTTATAATCGATCGGACGTTGAATCGTAATAGCGATCGAGTTATTACCCTGATTGCGGCAGCACCTCGTGATCGTGTGTGTGTGATTGTAGTGTAACAGTGAAAACTCAACGTACACAGAAGCTTTGTGCAACGTTTTAACACCACAGTTCTAGTGCCAAGGTCGGCTGTTTATAGCCAGAATTTCGACTCGCTTACGGACCGTATGCCTAACCCCTTACGGTCCGTAAGGGAACCTGGTCTGCTTACGGTCCGTAAGGACCAACCTTTACGGTCCGTAAAGGGTGCAGCCTACTTCCTAGCCTAGCTGAGTTCGGTTGTAGCCTTGGTGAATCAAAAATTTCAACCAATCAGCATCTAGCAACGATTTTAATTAAATAATTATCAATTAGGGTTTGCCCCCCTCGAGTTTTAGGGGCCCTGATCCTGATTCCGATTGTTCCGGAAATTTCAGGGTTTATGCCAAATTACTTGGGTGTCTTAATTAGGATTTTCTTATTGGATAATTATTATTCTAATTACGGGTTTTAGTGACAGTTGTTACATCCTCCCCACCTTAAGAAAAATCTCGTCCTCAAGATTTACTGGAATAGATGAGGATACTCTCGCTTCATTTCTGATTCTAGCTCCCAAGTGTATTCTGGTCCTCTCTTTGAATTCCACTTGACTTTGACCACTACTAGTCGTTTATGCTTGAGGAATTTGACTTTTCGATCTTCGATTTCTAATGGTTTCTCCATGAATTTTAGTTTTTCGTTTACTTCTACATCTTGAAGAGGGACTACCAGAGATTCATCTGATAAACACTTCTTGAGATTGGATACATGGAATACATCATGTACTCCAGCTAATTCTTCTGGTAATTGTAAACGATAAGCTACTGGTCCTATTCGTTGAATCACAGGGAATGGTCCAACGTACCTTGGACTTAGCTTTCCTTTCTTACCGAATCGTACTACTCCTTTCCAAGGAGAGACTTTTAAAAGTACTTTATCTCCTACTTGGAATTCTAAAGGCTTACGACGATTATCTGCATAGCTTTTCTGACGATCTCTAGCAGTTTTCAGTCTTTCCTTGATTTGCGATATCTTGTCAGTAGTTTCTTGCACAATCTCTGGACCCGATAATTGACTTTCTCCTATTTTTGCCCAACATACGGGAGTTCTGCACTTGTGTCCATACAGTGCTTCGAATGGAGCAGCTTCGATGCTCGAATGATAACTATTGTTATAGGAGAATTCAATTAATGGTAAATGGCTATCCCAATTACCACCAAAGTCAATTACACATGCCCGGAGCATGTCTTCTAGAGTTTGTATTGTCCTTTCACTCTGTCCGTCTGTTTGTGGATGATAAGTAGTACTTAAATTTAGTCGAGTTCCCATTGCTTTCTGAAAACTTTTCCAAAAATAAGAAGTAAATCGACTATCTCTATCCGATACAATGGAGAGCGGGACTCCATGTAAAGATACCACTTCGTCCACGTACAGCTGCGCTAATCTTTCCATGCTAAAGGTTTCTTTCATTGGTAGAAAATGAGCTGATTTGGTTAATCGATCGACAATTACCCAAATAGCATCATTACCTTTTCTGGTTCTGGGTAACTTAGTAACAAAATCCATTGTTATGAGTTCCCATTTCCATACAGGCATTTCTAACTGTTGGAGTAGTCCTGAAGGTTTCTGATGTTCGGCTTTAACTTGTGAACAAGTTAAACACTTGGATACGTATTCGGCTATATCCTTTTTCATTCCTATCCACCAGAAATGATTCCTTAAATCTTGGTACATCTTATTATTTCCTGGGTGCATGGTATACCTAGATTTATGAGCTTCTTCTAAAATCTTATTTCTTAACTCTCCTTGCTTAGGTACCCAAATTCGTTTCTTATGAAATTTCCAAATTCCATCATTTTCTTGTTCTAATTCTTTTAGGTAACCTTTCATTCCTTCAGCATCATCTTTGATTGCTGTTTTCTGAACTTCTTTGATTTGTGCTATTAAATCTACTTGTAGATTTAACCTCAGAGCACGGACTCGTTTCTGATTCTCATGGTGCTTACGACTTAAAGCATCTGCAACTACATTCGCTTTTCCTTCGTGATATTGGATATCACAGTCGTAATCGCTTAGCATCTCCATCCATCTTCTTTGCCTCATGTTTAACTCTTTTTGCCCAAATATATATCTTAAACTCTTATGATCTGTATAAACAGTAAATTTACTTCCATACAGATAATGTCTCCATATCTTAAGGGCAAAAATTATGGCTCCTAGTTCTAGATCATGAGTCGTATAATTTTCTTTGTGCTTTTTCAATTGTCTAGAAGCATACGCAATTACCTTCTTGCGTTGCATTAACACACATCCGTATCCTAATTTTGAAGCATCACAATATACTTCAAAGTCTTCTGTTCCCTCGGGTAAAGCTAAGATTGGTGCATTCGTCAATCTATGCTTTAAAATCTTAAAAGCTTCTTCTTGTCTAGGTCCCCATTCAAATTTAGCGGCTTTACAGGTTAACTTAGTTAAAGGTACGGCTATCTTAGAAAAATCTTTGATAAATCGTCTATAGTATCCATCTAAGCCTAGAAAGCTTCTTATCTCCATAGCTGTTTGTGGGACTTTCCATTTTGTAATTGCTTCTATCTTAGCAGGATCTACATGGATACCTTCATGATTTACCACATGACCTAAAAGTTGTACTTCTTGTAGCCAAAATTCACATTTTGAGAATTTGACATAAAGCCTTTCTTTTCTTAACAAAGTTAAGAGAACGTGTAAGTGTTCACAATGTTCTTTTTGGCTTTTGGAATAAATAAGTATGTCGTCGATGAAAACGATCACAAATTTATCCAAGTATGGTTTACAGATTCGATTCATCATGTCCATGAATGCTGCTGGGGCATTCGTCAATCCAAAGGGCATGACTGTAAACTCATAATGACCATACCTGGTTCTGAAGGCAGTTTTAGGTATGTCTTCTTCTTGTACTTTCAGCTGATGATATCCAGATCTTAAATCTATCTTAGAGAAATACCTAGCTCCTTGCAATTGATCAAAAAGATCATCAATCCTAGGTAATGGGTATCGATTCTTAATCGTAACCTTATTCAATTCTCTATAATCGATACACATTCTCATCGATCCATCTTTCTTTTTCACAAACAATACTGGTGCACCCCAAGGGGATGAACTCGGTTGTATGAATCCTTTGCTTAATAATTCATCTAATTGCTTTTTCAATTCTAGCATTTCGGTAGGTGCTAATCTATATGGTGCTTTGGCTATTGGTGCAGTACCTGGAATTAAATGAATTCTAAATTCTACTTCTCTATCAGGTGGTAATCCAGGTAATTCTTCTGGAAAAACGTCTGGGTATTCTGAGACTATTGGAATATCCTGAAGTTCCTTATCTTTAGTGTTAATGATTACTGAAATCATATACACCATTTCCTGCTTTCTCGAATAGCTTGCCAATTTCATTACTGAGATAAATTTCAGTGGCTTTCGAGATTTATTTCCAGTAATTATAATTACCTCTCCTGAAGGGTTTTGAATTTCTACTGCATTTTTATCACATAGGATTCGTGCATGGTTGGCTATTAACCAATCCATTCCTAATACTACATCGAATCCGGCTAAATTCATTGGTAACAGATTTGCAGAAAATTTATGGCCTAATAGTTCTATTTTTCCTTCTTGCCAGATTTTATCTATTTTCACAGAATTTCCTTCTGCGGTTTCAACTGTGAAAATTTGTCTAAGAGTGGTTAAAGGTAACTTAAGAGCTTGACAAAATGAAGTATTAATAAAACTTTGGTTCGCACCAGAGTCAAATAATACTTTTGCAAATACGTCATGTACTAGGAACGTACCGGCTATCACATCTGGAATGAGTTCGGCTTCTTGAGTGGTCAGCTGGAATGCACGCGCATTTTTCTTGGTTGCTCCTTCAGCGGGTTTAGCTTTGTTGTCTACTGGTTTAGTTAGCTTAGGACATTCGGATTGAAAATGTCCCCTTTCTCTGCAGTTATAACAAATTCTTGTTTTCTTCCTGCAGTCTTCCTCACGATGTCCTTTTGCCTTGCAAAAATTGCAAACTATATTGCATTGTCCATAATGCTTCTTTTTGCAATTTCTGCAGAAAGGAGGTGATGAGGATTGCCCTGTTCCTCTTTTCTTGATATTACCCATACGAAATCCTTGGGTAATCTTCTGAGCTATTTCCTTCTTCCGGTCTTCTTCTCTTGTGCGCACCAATTCATCTGTTAGGGTGTTAGCTAATTCTACCGCATCGTCAATGGTACGAGGTCTCGCAGCTTTAACGATGTTTCGGATTTCACTAATTAACCCCCAGATGCAACGGGAAATAAGTACCGGTTCTTGCGAAGCCAGTGTTGGCACCACCCTTGCGTATTCAAAGAATGTCGAAGTATAGCCCCGGCAATCTACCCCTGTCATACGGTGACTTAGGAATTTGTTTGCCATTTGATCTTTTTCATATTCGGGACAGAATTTTCTTTCTACCAGATTCTTAAATTCTTCCCAACTCATGGCATAGGCTATCCTTCTTCCTTTTGCCTGGAGGACCGTGTTCCACAATTCTAGTGCTCCTTCTTTAAACAGATTTGATGCATACATCACTTGATCCTCTTCGGCACATTTGCTTATTGCAATCAGTGCTTCGGTTTTCTGTAACCAACGCAGTGTTGCAGTTGCCCCTTCGTTACCTGCAAATTCAATAGGTTTGCAAGCAAGAAACTCTTTGTAAGTGCAACCAAGCGTTGCAGCTTTTATCCTCTTAGGGAGTGGGGCCTGTTGCGGATCATGAGTGTCATGATTGCCGCCTCCATTTATGCTGTTACTGCCGTTATCTTCTGGAATACGTTTACTAGGAATTAATTGTGGTTCGGCAGGTTTCTGAACAGCAGCCACAATTTCTGGAATAGCATGGGCTATTCCTTGGGCGATAAAGTGCTCAATATCTTGTCGGGTTATATATTGATCTTCCGGTTCTTGCTCAGATTGATTTACTTCATTAATTGGTTCATTGTTAGCGTTTTCCATCTGCTAATTAGAAATTTATTAGTGTCTAACTTATTACTAACAAATTTAGCACAGATAAACACATAAATTACTACAACATACAAACATAACCAAAATTGTTGATTTCTCGACTTTCATTTTGTTATTGTATATTGTATATGCCTCCGTACACACCGTATCTTACAAAGTTTTATTGCCCATTTTACAGAATTAGTTTTACTATGTTAGTTATAATACAGACAAACTTTTTCCAGCCTTTCCTATCTTTTGGTTCACTGGCAGTTTCAGTAACGACGCTCCCTCTCGTCGTACTTCCAAGATAGTTGCTCCCCCATTTCCCTGATCCTATTACCTGTACCTATCAGTTCTTCACCGAACTGACGAAGTTCAGCTAGGTTTTCATTACTCATGGGAGGATTAGGGATAGGTTCTGGGTCAAATTGTGGGAGAAAACTATAGGGACTATTAACTATATTTTGGAATTGCCAGTCATTGGTCCACCATTCCTCCATTTGGCCTAATGGTCTGGTGTGAACTAGTGGGTCTGGAATAGCTGGCCCTAGGTTTAGTGGGAATTGGGCTGTAGCCGGGTAAGAGAAGAGATTATCGTTGATAGGCTCTAGAACATCACAATTATTCAGTAGGCGGTCTATTTCGTCCTGGAACGTGATTTCCTCAGACTGTTTAGAGCTTTCTCCGATCTCTATTCCCTTTTGCTTTAGGTCTATTCCTAATTCCTTTTCTGGTGGTTTCGAACTTTCTCCAGTTTCTATTTCCTTTCCCTTGTTCATGCTCACAGGGTTTTCTATTTTGGGAAGTCTCCTAGTGGCTGGTTTCCTACGACGTACTTTCCTCCACCCTACGTATCTTCTCTTCTTTTTAGGTTTGGCTTTTTCCAGCGGTGGAGCTTTGAATTCCACAGGTTCTTCTATGTCAGCAATGTAACCAGTAAAGTCGTAAGAGACTTCGATAGGCACTGGATATAAGTTGAGATTCTGGAATGCTTCCGACATCTCATTCATGCTGCATAGTATATATGCAAAATACAAGAATGTAATGTTAAAACTTTGGGACAAAGTTTAACAAACAAACACTGAAGTTTTATTGCATACTAATTTATACAAAGGACAACAGAAATAAACACACTAGGATTTTATTTATTTACTGGATTGTGATTTCTCTTACTAGACCCAACTTATCGGATATTTAGAGGTTGGCATTTTCTGCTACAGTAGCTAGCATATAGAGATTTGCCCATTTCTTGTCTATTTTATCTTCCCAAGGTGTACTATTACCCAACTCTTGGACTTCTGGGTTAAATCTAACTCTCTTGGTTCGGGGTTTCTTTTTCTCCTGACTCTTTTTAAGTATCGAATCCCTTTTCTCTGGGGAAAGAGGATTCTCATAGTTTGACTTGCGGACAAAGATTCCTTCTTCTAGGTTTACTGGGTTTTTAGAAGAAGATGCAATATCTAATTTGTGATAGATAGCAGACAGCTTTTGTTTACCCATACTGTAACTAACAAATAATCAGTTAATACAACAAATAATCTCAGAATGATAACTAGTAAAATTAAGTATTTTGTCAAATACTTAATTCCATAATAGGCTTAAATCAGTGGCTCGATCAGTGGCTCAATAGTTATTAATTATTAGCTCTGATACCACCTTCTGTCGCGACCCCCGACCCACCCTGGACGGAATCGGGAGCTGCGAGCAGTCCAGTGGTACCTGTGGTATCTGATTTATGCGGCAGCGGAAGTCTTTTATTACAGGATCTTTTCACCGTAAAAATTTCTCGTTTAATATATTACACAAAGTTGTTAGGGATAAATTTCCATAATTTACAATACGTTGATTTCACACAGAAATCATTATTTGCCAAAACATGTTTTATTTATTTATTCACAATGAGCCATTTCTCTGAGCTTGTAGTGCTTTACTGCACTTTTCCTGGATCACACAGATCACCTGAAACATGTTTTGAAAAAGGTTTTGTCAGCGGGGAAATACTGAGTGAATCATTCTGTTTTCTAAAACGACCCGTTAGTTATAAATTACAGTATCAAGGGGAATTACAATGTTTCTGATATCAAACCAACTACCCACAGTATTTGTCACTCGACCAACCATTGGCTAGCCCATTTGTCCAATGGTGTCTGTGACTGTGGTCAGATCACCCCTTGGCCACCCGTTTGTCCAAGTGTGACGGGAAATAAGTAATGTATACAAAACCCCACATACCGGCTGTAATTTGGTGATTACATAGACTTAATCCCTGTAATTATAACCTTAGAAAATAACTTGGAGTTTTGTAAACTTACTCACAAACTGTGAGAAAACAGTTTAAAAGAAGAATGACTCACTTTGCAGATTAACGAGCAATAGATATAAGCCTACTGATTAGCCTTGATTAAACCTAGTTTAACACAATGCACACACAGGCAGGTTAGTAACTAATACAGCAGTTACGTCAATTCACGAGATTAAACCCTCACAACGATTAATCAGTGCAATACTTGATAATTCAATCGGATTCACAACGAATAACAGAGCATAGTCCGAATTCGAACAGCACTCTAATATTCAAGTCGAAATCACGACGAATAATAAAAGCACAAGCTCAATTGAGCAGCACCCGGATTATTGTTGGATAGTTATAATCGATCGGACGTTGAATCGTAATAGCGATCGAGTTATTACCCTGATTGCGGCAGCACCTCGTGATCGTGTGTGTGTGATTGTAGTGTAACAGTGAAAACTCAACGTACACAGAAGCTTTGTGCAACGTTTTAACACCACAGTTCTAGTGCCAAGGTCGGCTGTTTATAGCCAGAATTTCGACTCGCTTACGGACCGTATGCCTAACCCCTTACGGTCCGTAAGGGAACCTGGTCTGCTTACGGTCCGTAAGGACCAACCTTTACGGTCCGTAAAGGGTGCAGCCTACTTCCTAGCCTAGCTGAGTTCGGTTGTAGCCTTGGTGAATCAAAAATTTCAACCAATCAGCATCTAGCAACGATTTTAATTAAATAATTATCAATTAGGGTTTGCCCCCCTCGAGTTTTAGGGGCCCTGATCCTGATTCCGATTGTTCCGGAAATTTCAGGGTTTATGCCAAATTACTTGGGTGTCTTAATTAGGATTTTCTTATTGGATAATTATTATTCTAATTACGGGTTTTAGTGACAGTTGTTACACCGCAATCTACTTTCCTCTACAAACACTTCAACGCCTGTGACACGATGGAATTCACAGGTGAAGGAGGTGTGACCCAAGTACTCCAGTGGTTCGATTCTATCGAAGTTACCCTTCGACAAAGTGGGTGTCCCGATAGTTTCCGTACTACTTGTGCTACCGGAGTATTTCAATCGCGAGCACTCGACTGGTGGACCGCCGAACGCAACAAATGTGGGATCTCCGCAGCTTACGCCCTCTGTTGGGACGAGCTGAAGGAACTCATGAAGGAAGAATATTGTCCTCCCCACGAAGTCCAGAAGCTAGAAAATGAATTTTGGGAAATCAAGCACGACGGTGACAATGCTGGCTATACAGCAAGGTTCAAGCAGCTTAGTACTATCTGCCCAAGTCAAGTCAACACTCCAGAGAAAGCCATTCCAAAGTACATCTGTGGCTTACCTGAGTGTGTGGGTGATTTTGTCGAAGCTGCAAGACCTGCTACCATCGAAGAAGCCTACCGTTTAGCCGCAGAGATCAACAGCAAACGAGTCTTGGATGGGTTCTTCTCCAAGAAGCCTGTCAAACAAGCTCATCAAGCAATCATCATCAACTCATCCGACGACTCCTCTAGTGAATCGGTAGATGGTTCATTTGACAGCTCCTCTAAAGATTCTTTTGAGGATTGTTCCGAGGATGTCCTCAGTGAATCCCCAGACAAATCCACCGACAACACCGCATCATCCCGAGAAGATCAACCCGACCGCAAACGGAAGATCGTGAGCCCAGACTCTTCAACGACTGGACTGCCGCAACCAGAACCTCTCCGAGAAGTCCCAGTTCAATCGAAACGTGCTTATAATGGGCCTCATCCCCTGTGTTTCACGTGCACGTATCATCACCCGCCAGAAGCAAATTGTCGTTATTGCACAAATTGTCACTGGTATGGTCATCATACGCAATACTGCCGCACAGGACCGCAGCTTTGAAGAATATCAGCAACGACCGTCGTCTCTGCAGAAGTCCTCCACAGCAACGTCATTTCGTTGTTGTAATAGTACGACTTATCGCCGGCAATTTCTTTTATGTGTGGAACTTATTTCATCTATCTTCACATGTGGAATCTATTTCTCTTATACTCGCGCACCGTCTAAACGCTAGCACTATGTACTATATAATGTATTTTTCCCTTACAACACTCTTGGAACGAGGTACGATAGACGTGCAAGGAACAACTAATTGCGGGTGCACACGGGATTATTTTGGTCAGTGCACGGAGATCGTAGCGAATTCTAATGGTGCCATAACGTTAAAAGCCTGATCAAGCGTGGTGGCCGCGTCTTGATCATGTCAACAAAGCATGACACCAAACCACGAGACATAAGTAGTAGGGGTAACGCAAGGTGTGCTTTACCATACTACCGAAGTTTCGTGAAGAAAGTGCCATGTGGAGTTGGATGTTATTAGACCTATTATAATATTATGATTATTTTAACACAATGCAAATCGATCGTAAGGCGTAACAAAACTAAATCGCATCACTGCGAGACTTCACGTAAGTCTGCATACGCAACGCAATTGCCACATCGATGGACTTGGGTAAGTTCACCCCGAAGAGCAATTGGAGCAACGCAAGACTGGTCGTAAGTCTATGACGCAACTCGATCGCAGTTTTGCTGGATCTATCTCGCAATCTAAATCAATCGATATATGGCTCGAAATCGCAATCGCATCTTGTGTTTATCTTGCAATCTCTACCGCTGGTTATCAACCATTGTGTGAACTCCTACCGCCTGGTGTGGATCGCTTATTGTGGATCGCTAGACGAGTATCGAAAATCACTCGCCGCTTTTTTCGCTTTAACGCATTTCGCGCCTATTTCATCAACTGGATACTCTTATCGCATGTCGCTACCACTTATCGATGTACGTGTTTTCTGTGTTATGTTAGCACGCACGACCTCGCTTCACGAGACAAAACTAATAGGGCTGAAACATGGTGATGTTTTAACCATATTGGCAGACTTTCGTGGAAAAAGGCCATGCGGGCTAATATTAGTTAATGGTTGTGGGGTATTCAACTCAATCAAATCGCATATCACTCGCAACGCAACAATCATCACATATCATTTATTTGGGATCGAATTGCTTATCGCTATTCAAATCATCGTTCATCGCTTGGGAGTCATCGCAGTTTGTGTAGTACTAGGGTACATGACATCGCTTCACGAGACAAAACTAATATGGGAAGCATGGCGTTTGCCGTATTAGCAACTCTCGTGGAAACATACCATGTGGGGTTTATGTAAAATCGAATCGAAATCGCATTATTCGCAATCGAAATCGCGTCAATCGCCATCGTTTAACGATCGTCGTATCGATGTTTCATGTTGTCAGCTGTTCGCACTCGCTATCAACGCTTTGTCTACATCCGATTCGCTCCTATGCACAACTCGGTCTAGCATCCTATCGCTTGGACCGACGGAGCGAAATTCTATCTGTGTTTTAATCATGGTGGATACGCCACTGATACTTCCCATATATAAGTGTTTTAATCATATTAACAAACTTTCGTGGGAAGGTGCCACGTGGGGCTCGATGTAAATTATTTTTCCGTACTTTTAAAGAAAAAAAAACCAATTTTTATAAAATTTTGTTAAAACCATTGGACAAGTGAAATTTTCTTACGACATGAAGGAAACATCGAATCAGTTCAACTCTGTGCCCAATGAAAGTTTCACAAGTCCAGTTTTTCCTTAAAACTTTTGCAATGACAAAAAGAAATCTTCCCGAAGACGATGGTCCGACAATCAAGTTTCAGCCCGAACCCACGTTGTAGGAAAGTTTTCTTAAAACTTATTTTGCCGCCAAATTCTTTTAAAATGTATAACTCAAAATCTGTTATCAAACTAACAAAAACCCTTCCCATAGCGCTGGTGTGGACATCGATGCAGTTAACGCCACGCCATGAGGGGATTTTCCTAAGATATCTTCGAAGATTAATCGATTATCGGTAAGTTTGAAACGCTATGGAATCGTTTTTGTGTGTGTTATCGCTTTTGGTTGTTCGAATCGTACCTTCTCAATGCTCTCGCTCGTCGAATCTTAATCGATCGCTCGCTTATCTAGACGCTTTTAATCGCTACTCTCACTCTCATCAACTCTTACGACCCTACTAATGGATTAATTTCGGGACGAAATTTCCTAAAGCAGGGGAGACTGTAACAACCTGCACCTTTATGCGTTGTTACTACTCGCTATACTCGTTACGCCTAGCACCAGAGATTCGGATCATAATGTAACTATATCAGATATATATCACTAAATCGAAGTATAATCGAATAATAACGCGTATTCTATCGCTATTACAAAGCTATTTTCATAAATCATAACACTCACGATGATGTTGAGTGAGGGCTTAATCTATCCTCCTCGATAACCGTGAGGTGTCAAAACGTAAACAAACAACGCTGACAAAGACTGTCGGGAGAGTACCATGTCTCCAGCCATCGTGACGATGACGGCAATACGAGCAAGTAGTATCCCGATAATCATTGTGGCACATCACATCGAAGAACGCACTCGAAGGCACGCGTAACTCGACCATCGCACCGAATATTGGATGTATGGATACGTATATACGACCCTTATGTGATTAATTATAATAAATAAATAAATAATAAAATAAATATATGAAAATATGGCCCAAACTATCGCAACGCGCCAAAAACGAGGATCGAAAGGCCTCCGTACGGACGGGCCAGCCGAACGGCTGGGCCGGCCGATCGGACGGGCCAGCCGATCGGCTGGGCCGGTCGATTGAACAGGTCGTTCAATGCAGGCCGTTTTGCCATCCTTTCCTCCCTCCTTGCCTATAAATACCCCTCATTCACCCCCAAAACACTTGTTATCACTGTTGCTGCTCGACCAGACGTTCCAACCCCTTTATCTCTCGATTTCTCACGATTCTTGTAAGTTTTTAACTCCAATCTTGTACTTCCTTGATCTATATGCATTCCTTCACCTTTCTATCTTTCAATTTTCGACTTTTAACCGTGAAATCAATGGATTTGAGGTGTTCTAAGGTGATGTCATCATGAAGTTCTTATGAACTTCAAGTGTTGGCCTCATTTCACCAAGAACAACTCAGATCTAAGGGATTTCCACAAGAATAAACAAGGTTTTCACATTAGATCTATACATAATCACGAATAAAAGGATTGAAGGATGGTTTTCCAACTTTCTTTCGACTCTTTTACTCTCAAAATACTTAAAAACGGTAGAACCAGAGCTTATATCGACCTTCTACTCATTCTTAGTGTCGAGTTGGTCAAGGATCTGATTCCTAACGAAGAGACGACCAATTTCGGGTTAAACACAGAAAAACCGCCAAGAACGGCCGGATCTGATGGAACGGGGTGATTCCCAGCCGTTAGAACAAGTTGGAATTGATGGAAATTCTGTTGTTCAACGCGTTACAACAACGTCTCGATCAAAACCACCGCAAACATGCAAAAGTTGTCGAAAACAGCTGGACGGGCCAGTCGATCGGATAGCCCATCCGATCAGACAGGCTGGCCGATCAGACAGGCTAGCCGATCGGACAGGCTGGCCGATCGGACAGGCTGGCCGATCGGACAGGCTGGCCGATCGGACAGGCTGGCCGATCGGACAGGCTGGCCGATCGGACAGCCTAACCGATCGGGCAGCCCATCCGATCGGACAGCTCATCCGATCGGGTAGCCCATCCGAACGGGCCAACTTCTAATCTAAATTTTGTTCAACTCCGTGTATTCTGATGCTATTTAGCGCGTAATCCAATACTCACGAAATTAGTCTGAAATCAGGGCATTCTCAGGCATTATCCCGTCAATCCAACCAAATACGCACTGTGAGTATACTTGATCCCTTTTTATCGAATTTTGGGTGTAACATACGTTCCTTACAAATCGAACTTATCAAACGAATGATTTAATTGGTCAATTTATCACTTGCGAATAACTGTTTGCGTAGATATACGTGATGCTAGTTGCATGTATGCTAGGACTTATACTCGTGTGTCCCACCACGACTAGTATAGTACTATTGCACCCGACGGGATCTAGTTATGCCATCGAAGAATCGAGCATCGAGGACTTAGCTGGTAGTATCGGTTTTGTGAGTACATATGTCGTGTATTACGTTTATGCATATGGGAATTCGCAGCACTTTTAATCTATTATACTATTACATATCAAACCTATATACTCGCCAATACTTTTGTATTGACAATATTTTAACGTATGTTGCAGGTTTAGTTGAAGTCTACATCAAATCAAGCTAGAAAGTCTAGAAACTCACCAAAAATCTAGGTTGTCGGATTTGAATTGTTCGAGAGGACAAGAAATCTGTGATAACTTATGTGATTGTATTGTTTGTTAGTATGGGATAACAAATGTAATGAATATTACCGCAATATAGTTGTTATGGATTCTCTTGAGCAATCTGATTCGCCTAGTGCCGCGCCCCGATGATTCCGCCATCGGTTGGGGTGTGACAAGTTACATTACCCAATCAGTACAAGTTTAATACATATAAAAGGCAAAATATCTTTCATCACATTGGCGATCATTTGTCTTCAAGTTGTACCCAAAACTCGGTTGTAGTCTTCAGATCCACAAATATTGCTCCGAACAAAAGTACCTGCAATGAAAAACCTAATGGGCTGGTGGAGAGGGTGGGGGCGTAGGGAAAACCAAATTGCGAAGATGAGCGGCTAAACCACCCGTAATCATCACCAGGACTAGGGTTTGTGTTAAGAACTGGGTTGACTTATTTTTACGAACTTTTGGATTGAGATTTGATTAATCCTTCGGTTAGTTTATCTTATTGTTTACTTGTTTCGATTAAACGATGGTTGGATTATCGTAGACATACGTATTCATCAGTTAGTTATTTGGTTGTGTCATCAACAATTGGGATTAAATTCTAAGTTGTCATTGATTTTTAACCTTTAACCATTGAACTTAATTGTGTTTATGAAATCTAGGATTGGTAACTAGGTTATTATTCAGTTGCATCAATCTTTCGTTTTCGATCGTGGATCATTGCAATCAAATATTTTATCTATTAGTTATCTATCAAGACAAGTAGGTTAACAATCATGTCTATGTGATTTCCAATTGGTAGTAATTAAGTTACCTGATTTTCTACACAACATGAAAACCCGGAGATTGGTCCTTTTTCTCATAATTGTTTACAAATACAAATTAAATTCGTTTTCACAACCGCTCTCATAATCAACAAAAAGTAACTAATTTAGAATTAGATAATTATTAAAAACAATGAACTTTAACACTTTCCACTAATTCCCTGTGGATTCGATACCCTACTCTGAACAACAAAGACCCGGGAGATTCGCTGGAGATGATCAAGATAGACGATAATGTCCAAGCTTTTTATCAGTTGTATGATTGTGCTTTGATTGGGAAGGTAAGAAACTTTGATTTCCTGGTTTCACTTCGGTCTTGTTTGGCGGAGGCAGGCTTTGGTTCGGTAAGGATTAAGTATATTGGAGGTTTCGGGGTTGTGTTGATTTTCAATAACCGGGAGGAGGTGGTAAACTTTTTCGAGGAGAAGGCTCTTTAGACACTATGGTTCGAGAAACTTGAAGCATGGAAAGGTCAAGTCTGGGATGTCGATCGAATAGCATGTATTAAGGTGCATGGAGTTCCGATACATTTGTGTATTAATCCGATTTTCAACATTATTGGAGCTAGGTATGGTAAGGTTGTTAAGGAAGCACAAATTAGTGATGATTGTGATCTTTCAAGTATATCTATAGTTGTGCTTTGTAAGAAAGTTGGAAGGATTCAGGAAAAATTATCGCTGAAATGGAAAGAACATGTATTCTCGGTTTGGATAGAGGAGGAGGCGGGGAAATGGATCCCGGTCTCTCTATTTGAGGTTGAGGATGAATCTCATGATTCGTCAGAAACTGATAGGGATGTAGATGATGTTGAAGATTGTAATGATTCAACGGAACCTATGGTAAATGTCACAACCCCCGATCCCAAATCCCTGGGAACGGGCGGCCGCGACCCAGTTGCGATGGTATCACGTTATTAACCAATTTGGCAGCGGAAATTTTCATCAGGACCGTAGTTAGGAAATATTTAATCAGAGTAAACCACCATATTTTATAACATTAAACACATGGGTAAAACCCAAGTTTTCAGTATACACACTTTTATAGGAATAAATCCTATTTTATTTAACAAAACATCTATTTTATTCTTAGGTAACTTTATTGCCACTTTTCCAAGCCTTCAGTGTTGTCCAGCTGGCTTCTATTTATCTTTCACATTTTGTTACCTGAAACGCGTTTTAAAAACATTTTGTCAGTGGAAAATACTGGTGAGTGAATCCCAGTTTAATCAAGTTTAAGTAAAACCATTTCACAGTGTACAGTATTGAGGGCGATCCCGCAATTACATTTGTTTCCAAGTTATATCAATTATCACCCGTCGGTACTGTCAGATCTGACTTGTGGAAATGTTACTCCTTGACCAGGTGGTAACAAATTTTGTATACAAAACCCCAACAGACCCACGATAATTGTATTCTTACAAATACTCAATAACTGTTATTCGCATGGAAAAGTATGTAAGGTTTTGTAAAAACAATTAACAAAAGGTTTACAAAAAGTGGATCAACTCGCATTGCTGTTTTAGTTTTTTCGTAAGGTTTCCTGGTGACAATCTATAATTTACACAAAAGCACACATGTTAGTATAATAACTCATTTTAACATTAGTATTACCCTCCCCGAGACGGCATTCCAACGACTACGTCGGACAGAACCACGACAGCCGTTACGGAACCCTAGATCAATCGGGCAGGTTATCTAATACGTATCCAGGGGTTATAATACTTACAACGGAGCAGAACTTCACTAATTAGGGGGGGTATAATACCCGAGTATTACTTCTACTATTCAGAATTTGTGAGAGAGAAAGAAAATTTGAACGAAGCAGACTGAAATCCGATGGCCTCTATTTATAGTGCCTCAACTTGACTTTTACGCGGCCCGCGTAAATGTAGACAAGAGTCTACGCGGCCCGCGTTGACCCTAGTCATTGTCGTAGCTTAGCTGGGTCATCAGGTAGGCCTGCCAGGTGTTGGGCCACGTGGCGGCCCAGGGTCGCGCTAAGTGTTAAGTTCACACGGCCCGCGTAGATGTTAACTAAGGTTTACGCGACCCGCCTTAACTCAAAAAATCAGGTTTTACTTCTTACCTTTAAACCGCCCGCGTAAACTAACGACAAGGGGTGTCGCGGCCCGCCTAAACTTAAATTTTCTTGTTTTTATTTATTTTTAAATGTTATATTATATTTCGGGCTCGGTTTTCACATACGGGGTGTATTTAAAGACATTTTGGGATATTTTAAATATTTTTAGGGTATCGGAAAAATTATCAAGGGTGTCGGTTCAGGACTGTTATATCCTCCCCACCTTGTTTTAGAGCTCGTCCTTGAGGTCTACTGGAATAGGTGTGGATATTTCCTTTGCATTTCTGATTCAAGCTCCCATGTGTACTCGGGTCCTCTTTTGGAGTCCCACTTCACTTTGACCAGAACTAGTCTCTTGTGCTTGAGATTTTTAATTTTCCTATCTTCAATCTGTAGAGGCCTTTCTACAAACTTGAGTTGTTCATTTACTTCTATATCCTTGAGAGGTACTACGAGTGATTCATCAGCTAGGCACTTTTTGAGATTAGATACATGAAATACATCATGTATTCCTGCCATTTCCTCTGGCACTTGTAGCTGATAGGCTACTAGTCCTATTCTTCTAATAATTTCAAAAGGTCCAATATACCTGGGACTTAACTTTCATATTTTGATGAATCTTACCACTCCTTTCCAAGGAGAGACTTTTAACAATACCTTATCACCTACTTGGAATTCTAACGGCTTACGTCTGTTATCAGTGTAGCTCTTCTGTCGATCACGTGTTGCTTTCAGTCGTTCCTTGATTTGAATGATTTTATCTGTTGTTTCCTGTACTATCTCAGGTCCAGATAGTTGTTTTTCCCCAATTTCTGCCCAACAGACTAGGGTTCTGCACTTTCGTCCATAAAGTGCTTCGAATGGTGCAGCATTGATACTTGTGTGATAACTGTTATTATAAGAAAATTCTATCAAAGGTAAGTGCTCATCCCAATTACCTCCAAAATCACTTACACAAGCTCTAAGCATGTCCTCCATGGTCTGAATTGTCCTTTCGCTTTGCCCGTCCGTTTGAGGATGATAAGCGGTGCTTAGATTCAGCTTGGTTCCCATTTCTTTTTGGAAACTTGACCAAAAATGAGAGGTAAAACGGCTATCCCTATCAGAAACAATCGGTTAAGGTATTCCATGTAATGAAACAATTTCATTTACATACAATTTGGCTAATTGTTCCATGTTAAAAGTTTCCTTCATTGGTAAGAAATGAGCTGACTTAGTTAGCCTATCTACAATCACCCAGATTATATCGTTACCTTTTCTTGTTTTGGGTAATTTGGTAACAAAATCCATTGTTATTAATTCCCATTTCCAAAGTGTCATTTCTAATTGTTGTAACAAACCTGAGGGTTTCTGATGTTCAGCTTTTACTTGTGAACAAGTTAAACATTTAGAAACATAAGCTGCTATATCCTTTTTCATTCCTATCCACCAGAAATTTTTCCTTAAATCCTGGTACATCTTATCACTTCCTGGATGCATCGTATATTTAGATTTATGAGCTTCTTCTAATATACGGTGACGCAGGTTTCCTAACTTAGGTATCCACATTCTCTTTTTATGGAATCTCCAAATTCCATCTGTTCCTTGTTCTAATTCTTTAATCATTCCTTTTAATTTTTCAGTATCTTCCTTGATTACTAATTCTTGTGCTTTTCTAATCTGTTCGTTTAAATCTACTTGTAGATTTAATTTAAGAGAACGTACCCTTTTTGGCTTTTCGTGATACTTTCGACTTAAAGCATCTGCCACTACATTTGCTTTCCCTGCATGATACTGGATATCACAATCATAATCACTAAGCATTTCCATCCAGCGTCTTTGTCTCATATTTAACTCTTTTTGCCCGAAAACATATCTTAAACTCTTATGATCGGTAAATATGGTAAACTTACTACCATAAAGATAATGTCTCCAAATCTTAAGGGCAAAAATTATAGCTCCTAATTCCAAATCATGGGTTGAATAACTTCATGACTCTTAAGCTATCTAGATGCATAAGCTATAACCTTTTGACGTTGCATCAACACACATTCGTAACCTAACTTAGAAGCGTCACAATAGAGTACAAAGTTTTCAGTTCCTTCTGGTAATGCTAGTATGGGTGCATGGGTTAATCTTTGCTTAAGGATTCTAAAGGCTTCTTCTTGTTTTGGTCCCCATTCAAACTTAACAGATTTACAGGTTAACTTGGTTAAAGGAATGGCTATTCTAGAAAAATCTCGAATAAATCTTCTATAATAACCGGCCAATCCTAAGAAACTTCTAACCTCGGTTGGTGACTCAGGGGTTTTCCATTTGGAAATTGCCTCGATCTTTGTTGGATCCACATGAATTCCTTCCTGATTCACTAAATGTCCAAGAAATTGTACCTGTTCTAACCAAAACTCGCATTTTGAAAACTTAGCGTAAAGCTTTTCCTTTCTTAACAGACTTAAAAGTAAATGCAAGTGCTTTGCATCCTCCTCTTTACTTCTAGAGTAAATTAGAATATCATCTAGGAAGACAATTATGAATTTATCCAAATATGGCTTACATATTCGGTACATCATGTCCATAAATGCAGCTGGGGCATTGGTTAAACCAAATGGCATGACAGTAAATTCATAATGACCATACCTTGTTCTAAATGCGGTTTTAGGAATATCCTCTTCCTGTACCTTTAATTGATGATATCCTGATCTTAAATTGATTTTAGGGAAAAATCGAGCTCCTTGAAGTTGATCAAACAGATCATCGATCCTCGGTAATGGATACCGATTCTTAATCGTGACCTTGTTCAATTCACAGTAGTCAATGCACATACGCATTGATCCGTCCTTCTTTTTGACAAATAAAATCGGTGCTCCCCAAGGCGATGAGCTTGGCTGTATGAATCCTTTTTTCCAACAATTCGTCTAATTGTTTCTTCAGTTCCTGCATTTCAGCGGGTGCCAAACAGTAAGGTGCTTTGGCAATCGGTGCTGTCCCTGGTAGCAGATGGATTCTAAATTCAACTTCCCTATCTGGCGGCAGTCCTGGCAATTCCTCTGGAAAGACATCTGAAAACTGGGACACTACTGAAATGTCTTTTAATTCTTTTCCTTTAGTGTTAGTGATTATAGAAATCAAATACACTATAGATCCTTTTCTTATATAACTTGCAGTTTTCATCACAGAGATGAATTTAGTGGATCTAGATGGTTTATCTCCTTTAATTGTGATCTTTTCACCCCTTGGTGATTTTACTTGAATTGACTTTTGATCACATAAAATACTGGCTTTATTGGCTATTAACCAATCCATTCCTAATACAACATCGAATCCAGTTAGATTCATTGGGTAAAGGTTTGCAATAAATTTTTGATTAAAAATTTCTATTCTTGCTTCCTGCAAGACTTCAGAAATCCTAACGGTTTCTCCATTTGCGGTCTCTACTAGACATTCTTGTGGTAGTTTAGTTAATGATTGATTTAGAAGTTTGCAAAATGAAGTATTAATAAAACTTTGGTTTGCACCAGAGTCAAATAATACTTTAGCAAAAATATCATTAACTAAAAACGTACCAGCAATGACGTCTGGAATTATCTTGGCTTCATCTGCTGTTAGAACAAATGCTCTAGCATTTTTAGTGTTCTTGTTGTTCACAGCTGGAGCTAATTTTGGACAGTTTGGCTTGATATGACCTTTTTCTCCACAGTTGAAGCACATCCCATTACTGGTTTTCCTCTTGCAATCTTCTTCCTTGTGTCCTGGTGCTTTACAGTAATTGCAGTGAGTAGAGCATCTTTCAGAATGCTTCTTCTTGCAGATCCTGCAGTATGGTGCAGAGGTAGAACCTACATTCCAACGGTTAGAATTCCCAGAACGGAATTCTTGAGTAAGCTTTTGGGTTAGGTTTCTCCTCTGGTCTTCTTCTCTAGTACGGATTAACTCATCTGTCAAGGTATTGGCTAGTTCTACAACTTCTTCTATGGTTTGAGGTCTAGCTGCCTTGACTACATGTATAATCTCTCCAATTAATCTCCAGATGTAACGGGAGATTAACACCGGTTCAGGTGATGCAAGGGTTGGTACTATTCTAGCATATTCAAGTAATGTGGTAGTGTAACCCTTACTGTCTACCCCGGTCATTCTAAGGTTCAGAAACTTGTTTGCTATCTGTTCCTTTTCATTGGGAGGGTAGAACTTCCTTTCTACCATATTTTTAAATTCCTCCCATTCTATGTTGTATACTCTATCACTTCCCCTTGACTGGAGGATAGTGTTCCACAATTCTAGAGCTGAGTTTTTAAACAAATTAGAAGCAAACATTATCTTATCTTCTTCAGCACATTTGCTTATTTTCAGAACAACCTCAGTTTTCTCTATCCAGCGTAGAGCTGCAATGGGTCCTTCATTGCCCGAGAATTCTATTGGTTTGCGAACATTCGGTTTTCGTTTTAGATTGCGATGGCCGTGCGTGTTGTGCGTTTACAAAAGCAGGGAGCGAAAATCGAGAAATCGAGAAATCGTTAAAGCATAAAAATTTAAATTGTAAACACGTAAGCGTATATAAGTAAAACCAGCGAATTGTAGGCTAGAAAATTCGATAGAATGCCCTGGGTGTTTAGGCGTCGACTACCCAAGGTAACCCAACTATACCCAACAAGTTCGTGGACGCGCGTTGGCCTAGAAGACTTATGCTTCCACTGGGATGCAGCTCATGGCATTCGTCCTCCTATTCATCGCGTGGCTCGAGTCATCGTTATGGTCGAGTCCTTGGTGAGAGCTTTTCGAAAACCATTTTAGAGAGTGGAATGGTTTATTAAGATACGGGTTTCACCCCTGACTTAACAACTTCATTCCTAATTGTGGTTATGCTCTTCGAATAAATTCGTGAGTTCCACTAGATCTCGAAATGGAGACTTTCGTCGTGATGTGGATGTCACTCCTAGCTCGATGAAAGGTTCTCGTGCTAGAAAAATGCGCTGAGTGAGCGATCTCATCGAGAGTTCTTGGTTTTCACACCTGGTCTCGACTGGATCACTCGATTTCATTATGCGAGTATTTTTGAAAACTTGTGCATTGTGTCAGCCTTAGGAAAGGCTAAGTAGTATTTCAGCCTTAGGAAATGCTTCTTCGTGTGAAGCTGTAGTACGCGGTGTTCACACAAAGTTGTAGTTTTTTTAGCAATTTCGACCGAGAGTATCAAGTAGGCCTATACAAACCCTACTGGGTTCGTACGAGTCAGCCTGTTGGTACTTAGACTATAGACTAGGTCAATTTCTAAGACTTCGACCCGGACTAGGTCGAGTCACAAAATTTTACCTAATTCCCTATAGTTATAGCTCTGATACCAATCTGTCACACCTCAACCGATGGCGGAATCATCGGGGCGCGGCACTAGGCGAATCAGATTGCTCAAGAGAATCCATAACAACTATATTGCGATAGTATTTAATGCGTTCATTATCCCATACTAATAAACACTACAATCACACAAGGTATCACAGATTTCTTGTCCTCTCGAACAACACAAATCCGACACCATAGATTTTAGGTGAGTTTCTAGACTTCCTAACTTGATTTGATGCAGACTGCGACTAAACCTGCAACATACGTTAAAGCAACGTCAATACAAAAGTATTGGCGAGTATACAAGTTTTGATAGAGTAGCGTAAAATAGTTAAAAGTGCTGCGAATTACCAAATACATAAACGGGATAATTCAACATACATGCAAAAGACAGATACTACCAGCTAAGTCACTCGAGCTGTGATTGCAATTGCTATTCATCCTAACTAGACCCCGTCGGGTACTATAGTACTATACTAGTTAAGGCGGGACGCCGCGAGTATAGGTCCTAACACATATGTAACTAGCATCACTTGTAAATATGCATAACAGTTATTCGCAAGTGATAAACAGTTTGATTGAATAATTCATTTTGATAAATTCGATTTAATAGGAACGTATGTTACACCCAAAATGCGATAAAAAGGGGTTCGAGTATACTCACAGTCGGTGCTCAGCAAGCAAACACAGCTTGGTTGGTTTGAAGGGAGCGCGTCTGAGATTAGCCTGATTACAGATTGATAGCGTAAGCGTTGAATAGTGCGTTAAACGGTGGCGGTGAACCAAGAGTCGAATGGTAATCCGATCAGATGGCAATCCGATCGGATGGCCAGTCGATCAGGCGGCAATCCGTTCGGATGGTCATCCGAACAGATGGCCATTCGATTGGATTGTCACGTTGTTTGGTGAGGATGTGTTCGTGTATGATGGTTTGCCTTTTGAAGTTTCTTTGTAGCATTTTGAAAACAGAGAAGTGTCTCTACCTTTCAGGTAGATCGATCGGACGGTGACTGTAACACCCACCCCGTAACCCGAGTGATTGTGCACAATTGATACACTTACAGCGGAACCAAACTAAACTTTCATTAAAACTTATAATAGTCTGAATACAACACTTTATTTATTCATAATCTTTTGGCAATTACGAACTCCTTGATCTTCTAAACCTCCACAACTGTCAAGTAGTTCCTATAGCTTTCCTCATGACTCACCTGAGATAAGTATACTCAAAACGACGTCAGATATATACTGGTGAGCTCATACTATACAATTTTTATAAAGACAGACCACAGTTTACATTATATGCATACACAATATGGGCATGTGACCACATTATAGTCAGGTTAGGCCTCATTGAACCTTATAGGTCACATTTGACTTGTCACAAACCACCGTACAAGAGACATACTGGTCCTCCAGCTGTGTCCCCCTACGGCCGTCACATAGGTATGAGTGTGTGTCGCTGGACCTTATAAGCCTGAAGTGCCTGTGGGTACAACACCTTATTACCCTTCCCAGAGTGACACACCTCATTAAGCATAATAGGATCCCATATACCCCTACTGACACATGCGTACTGCAGCATTCTCATTATTACCAGTTATGGACGAGTATACTATCACAGTTTAAAAGACAAGCATGATGACTCACCTGATTAGCAATTGCTTAACAGCCGCTAGTAATACTGGGTTATGTCTCAAGGTCCTGACACAATTACATAATCCTAGGTTAGGTAATGGTACACCTAACTAGTCATTATCATGGTTGGATATTGGTTAACCCTACCTTGTTTAAGCATGGGTGATCAGTCCATGCCTAACTAAGGCTAGGCTACCCAATACCCGCCCCTGACAATAACCCTAGTACCTAAAAATAATACTAACACTACTACTACTAATATATTATTACTAATAATAAAACTAATATTAACTACTAAAAATAAATAATAAATAACTAAACATAAACTTAAACGAGAGTATACCTCAAAACTATCTACGGCACGTTGATGTAGAGTTTCCCTACTCCTGCTCCTACTCGCGCTCCAAAAACGACTATTAACAACACCCAACAGGGTATCGTATACTCAGGATTCTCTATACTAGAGCATTCCCGTTAAAGAAACTGGTACCTAAACAAACTACTGAGACTCTTATTTAAAGCAAGCAAGCAGGCACCTCAAATCTTTCTGGTCGATGTGAATTGACGTGCCTACCTACCTGCTTGACCTGCTAGCTTGCTTGCTTATATATATTAATTCAGCTGCTTAACTCGTTTTTCTTGTATAACTTTTAAAATATGACGTTTTATAAAACGACGAATATGTCATTAGAACGAGCATATTTTTATCTACGTTTTAACCTAAGTTTCATTAAAAACGGAGTAAGGTAAATAAAATAATATATTTAATTATTAATATTAACGGTCTCCTATATTAGCCAAGGTTTATCAAGATATTTCGCCTTTCACACAATCATCTTACTCGTTTAACAATATATGAAATATAAATTACATATTTCACACGTTTATAACCAACACATTAAGGTTCGGGGTATTACCGTGGTCTGATCGGGCGGCAGTCCGATTGGTAGGACACTTTAGTGAGAACAAGTTCGCAGCAGTTTGTCACTCGATCGGATTGCAATCCGATCGGTTGACAATCCGTACTGAACATGTTGAGAATTGTTGAAGTCCCAACGTCACATGATCGGGCGGTCACTCAGATCGGATGGAAATCCGATCGGGTGGTAATCCGTTTCAACGTTCAGATCCTTTGCATAGTTTGAGAAATATTTTAAGTATGGAACCAAGTGCAGCCCGATCGGACGGCCAGTCGATCGGGTGGAACCCGATCAGACGACAATCCGGTCCGACGGTCTGGTCGTCCTAACCCTTGTTTCCGTTTGAAGTGTTGTAGCTTTGAATGAGACGTTTAGATATCTTGCTTGAACTACAGGACCCGTATCTCGTCCCAAGTTACCCGGCCGAACAGGAATCACCCTAGTCCAATCAGCTCACGGTTCAAGTCGGTTGTCCATGTTCAGACCCGAAATCACATCTCTCACGGATAGAATTCAGATCTGGAACTAATGCATCACTAAGAATGAGTAGAAGATTAGAGCAAGCTCCGATTCCATCGGGTTTGAGTGCATTGAGTGTAAAAGAGTTGAAAGAAAGTTGGAAAACCATCTTTCAATCCTTTTCACCATGAATATGTTCAGATATATGCAAGATCTTTGTTTATTCATGTGGAAATCGTTCAGATCTAAGTTGTTCTTGGTGGAATGAGGCCAACACTTGAAGTTTGATGCGTGTGTAGTGTAATATGTTTTAGATGTATATTTTAAGCCCTTTTTACACTTTTAGCCAAGTTTTAAATTTATAAAACACGATATTTACTAACACTAAACACACATATGGGCAAGTGCACCCATCGTGGACGTAGTATAGTGTTGGTAAGATACCGAGGTCGTCCAAGGACACAAGAGCTTTTAGTACCGGTTTATCCTCAACGTCTAACCAAATCAAAATGTTAGAAAAGATTTTTAAACTAAGAAAATAAAAACTAACTAAATGCTGAAAAATAAAATAAAAATAAAACAGATAGACAAGATGAATCACTTGGATCCGACTCGTGTATTAGTATAACCTTTGATTATTTTTGCACTTTTGCACTTATTTAAGAGATTATCTTAGTTATTGTAGTAGGCTCCTCTTTTGAAGGCGACGTTACCCTCAACCCAGTAGTTTGAGTCAGCAAGGATACAATCCTAAAGGGTCGGATTATTGAAAGATAATGAATTAAGTTATTAATGCAAATTATGGTAGGCCCCTCTTTTGGAGGTGATGTTACCCTCGACTAAGTAGTCTGAGTCAGCAGGGATACAGTCCTAAATAGCCGGGTTATAGTATTAATAGTAGTTAACTTATGAGGGGGTCAAAGAGTTTGGATCCCCGCCATCCAATACCTATGGGCATTGAAGGAGATCCTACTAAATTTGACCCAGGTCCCTTGCAGGACCTCTAAACGCTGAACAAGGGCAAGACCCTTACCAAACCGTTCCCTTAACCCCCGACCAGGTAGCCAACATACCTCCATATAGACCGTGGAGATATGAATGGTGAAAATCTTTTATTTTATATAGACAGTAAAATAATGCCAAGACACCACGGACAAACGATAAGGAAGAATCACCTTCAACATAAGCAACTAGTTATTAAAGTCATTAATACAAAACCAAATAAAAAGTGCAAAAGATTAAAAATAAAAAGTATTATACTAAACACTTGTCTTCACCAAGTGATGTAAGAGACTTAGGCAAACATGGCCTTGATTGTCAAGAACTCTTACGATCAATCTTGGACAATGGATGATGGTGGTGGATGATGGTGTTATGGTGGTGGTGGGTGGTGGATGAAGTGTGAGAGAGGTGGTGTGCCAAGGGATGAGTTGCAATGAAACCAAGCACTCCTATTTATAGGCTGAACAGAAGGCTGGGCACGGCCCCGTGTCCGCTGGGCACGACCCCGTGCCTGTCTGACAGTCTCTCTCTTCATTAATTGTAATTCGTAATTACAATTAATGCGCCTGCAGTACTTTCGCCACGCCCCCGTGTTCACTGGGCACGGCCTCGTGGTGGGCAATAGAAGCTTCTACTAGTTTGTCTTTTCTGCTTCTTCTTGGGCACGGCCCCGTGCTGGCTGAGCACGGGGCGTGTTCAGTCTTCTGCCTTCTCTATTTTGCTTGGGAGGATGCTGTCGAGGGGTCGAGCAATCCACTTATGTTCCTTTTCTTGTATTTATGTTAGATTTGGCTGTCTTTTTGCTTCTTTTGTTAATTTGAGCTCATTTAATCCTGAAAATACAAAAGGAAGACAAAAACACTCTTTTTCCAACATTAGTACTTAAAAAGGATTAGTTTTATGCCTCTTTTGATGTAATTTATATGTTGCATTTTACACACATCAAGTTCATAAGAACTCCATGATGACATCAGTCGATCGGTGGCATCCGGCGAGTTGTGTTTCGGTGTTTCGATTCGATCGTTAAGCGCTGCGATAGTTTGGTTACAGATTTTCATCCACATTTTCATATATTTATTATAATTAGTCACGTTGGGTCGTATATACATATCCATATTTCAAATCCTGCGATAATCGAGTTACGCGTGCCTGCGAGTGCGTTTTTTAGTATTGTTTTACATTGCGACACATTACGGCTATCAAGGAGGGTAGAATTGGTCCTCACTCGACATCATCGTGGTTGTCAGCAAGTGCAATGTGATGTGATAGTGATAAAGTATGCAAAAATATGCGAAAAATACTGCGATATAACGATATATGCGATATAGTTACAATATGATCCGAATCTCTGGTGCTAGGTGTAACGAGTGTAACGAGTAGTAACAACGCACAAACGTGCGGGTTGTTACAGTGGTGGTAGTGAGGGTGGTGGCTGGAGTTGTGGTCGGATGGTGGCTTTGGGTGGTGGCTGTGGAATTTAGGTTACAGTCTTACAAGGTTAAGAGAGGAAAAGAGAGTTCACTTGAGAAAGAATATTTTTCATTATATAAATATGTTATAATTATAATTTTTTATAAAACTATTTTTAATCAAGTTAGTAAAATGAGTAAACTGTCTTTAACTGACTAAACCTAACTAAAAAATTTAACTAGGTTAGGGATAAAGGACGTAGGGTGTAATGCGTTTTACAAATAAAGGATTGTGAATGTGATTATTGAACTTAAAGGGCACCCATTGCACTCCGATACAAACATAAAGGACGAAAAATGTAATTTACCCTTTAATAAAATACATTGTATTTATCTAATAATATTAATTAAACAGTGCATCCTAATCTGATTATTAACATATTTAAATTAAAATTTTATATTAGTAAGGATAAATATTAAAAAATATTTTATAATAAAATGTAAGTCTAAATTTTAAGGTTGATGGAGAGAGTCACACGGACAATAATATTATACTAAAAGTTAAATTAGTTTTGATCTTTTGTTTGTAACTTTATCCTTTTTTTATCAATAGTTTAAATTATTTGATTTTAGAAATATATGTGGTTAATCTTAATGAGGTGTTATATTAACAAATAAAGTTATTATAATTAATAATGTATAAATAATTAAATTGGAGATAATAATAATAATAATCATTGTTTTGTTATAGATAAAAATAAACTAACGGTTAAAAGGCTTTTGATTTTTGAAGTATTTTCATATTGTCATAGTTCATTGGTTCAATGTATCATTAACCATTTTTTTTGGTACGAGGAACTTATCATGAATCAACTGATTTCTATCAAACACAAACATATTAAAAAGTATAATAACTCTTTATCGTGTGTCATAGAGGTGAAGATAATCTTGATCTCTAATCTGCAAAATCGGTATATTCAAGAGATAAAATAATTCTTATATTTTTATCTCTATATCGTATAGTATAATATATTAACCCAAGCATCATGGTATATCAATTTCTTTTGAGGGAAATGAGGTTTATTTAGAATTATTTATTAAGGTGGATAATGGTTCTTATATTAATTTACTTATTTATTTATTATTATATATTATATATTATGGTTGATGTAGCATAAGAAATTGACACATGTCATTTTGATGACAATATTATTACTAACATACTGTTTGGTACAGGGTAATGAAATGGACGAGGGAATACAATGGACGAGGTAATAGAATGGACAAGGGAATGCAATGGATCAATACCATATGATGTCTTGTTTGGTTACCATGTGGGGAATGGAATTAATTATTATTGTGTATTGTTTGGTAGGCAAGAAAAATGAAGGAATAAAATCAGCGCTGAGTCGTGGTGGTCGATGGTAGTAATTGTGGGTGGCGATGACAGTGGTGGCGGCGGTGGATGGTGGTGGCGGCAGCGAGTGGCGGTGGAGGCGACGATGGCGGGTGGTGGTGACCGGGGGGTGCGTGGAGGCAGAGGTAGCAGTGGTGGGTGGCGTCGATAGTGGTGGTGGGTGGCGTCGGCGGCGGGAGTGGCTGTCGAGGTGGCGTTGGAGGCGTTGACGGTTGCGGGTGGAAGCGACGATGGTGTCGATGGTGGTGGTGGGTGGTGGCGAAGGTGGTGGGTTGTGATGTTGGTAATGAATGGTGCTAGAGGGGATGGAATGAAAAAAAACATGAGGAGTGGATGTAATTATTTTGAGGGAATTGAATGCCTTATGGAATGAGTGATTCCATTCCATTGACCAACCAAACACCCCTTTCTTCATTTCCTCGTAATGATCCATTCCATTCTGCCTCTCATTTCTGTATACCAAACACTACCTAAATGAATGAGAGAATGCCATGTGACATTAAATGGATTCTTTTATTATATTATTATTATTATTATGAATATTAATGAACTAGAAAAATTTTATTAATACATTTACTAAACTAGCCTAAGATCCCGTGTATTACACGGGTTGATTAAAGATAATATCGCTTCATCATCGTTGTTTACATAAAATGTTATGAATATATACACGTCTTGAAACGGATCATGTAAAAACTTTTTATTAACCATCAATATGCAGATATCACAATTCGTTGAAAATCTCTTTATACACCACATTCGTTGTTTTATCTGTAGGTTTTCCGTTGTTGTCAAGTATGAGTATTTGACCCCATTTCTTGTTTTCACCCTTGATAAGGGAACATACAATTGACCATGAGAGAAGACAGGTTGTTTGAGGTACAAACCAACTCTTGAAAGAGACTAACCTTGACTTTTATTGATCGTCATTGCAAAACATACTGCCAGTGAAAATTGTCTCCTTTGAAAAGCAAAAGGAATCCTTTTATCAGAAGGTATCAAGTTTAATCGAGGAATCCTTTTTTAGTTGTAGCCTTGTACCGTTGCACAATCCATTCCGTTGATCAATATTTCGTAATAACATTACTGGAACACCAACTTTAAGGACTAACCTATGATTTGGTAAGCATGATATTTTAAGACCATTGAGCACATCTTGGCATGTTGCTGTGAAAACACACGGAAACACAACTTGGCAAACTGTTTTAGTGGGTGTTTGGTGTTGCGTTTTCAAAATAGCATGTAGGTACATGCTTCTCCAAAACCGCGTTTTAGAGACAGATAATCACTTTTTCATCCAAACACTTTTTTAGATTATTTATGTTTTACAAACGCAATAATCAAATAATCAGTTCAAAACGTAATCTCAAACACCCTCTTAGACTAACAATTTGATAATTGAGTTTAGGTGCTATATTTGCCCATTTGTATATATAGTATGGTATACACCTTAGAAAAAAGAAACAATCCCAACTATACATACCATCCCAAACTTTGGCTGCTATTTGATCTAGTATAAATATAATAAATATTACAAGAACTCATAAATTTTATTATACTTTATTATCGGATAAATATGATACTGTATCAAGTTTTAAAAAAAATTAAGTCATCAATAGTAAGTCATCATATATCCTCGTATGCATAAACATGAACCCTAAGATATAAAACAATATATTTAAAAACAAACTATGCTTAAAATCAAACTTTGAACACACTAAAATAAAATTAAACACAAACTATGGAAATCGTTAACTCTGAATCCTAAATATATACATTATTTAGAGTTACGATCGATTGTTATTATTCTAGACTTCAAAAATATGCCTTATAATAATTACTGAGGCATCAACCTAGTGTGAAACCGCTAGAAATGAAAGACATTGTATACAAAAAAAAGATGTTTTTGGTTGGGAGGGCGGGAAACATGCTAGCTTAAGAACCCGCGAGCTTCGCGGTTTGATAAAAGAAAATTTCTTCATTAATATCACTGACATTAAATATTATGATTTTATACATGGTAAAAGACAACAGAATATATTAGATTACGACGACAGATCTGAATATTTTTCCAACAATAACGGCACTAAATAAGCCAGATCATCGATGTGCAGGAACTCACGCATCGGTGACCCTGGACCCCACACCATCACTTCCTTATCTCTTGAAACTCTGGCATCATGAAACCTCCTCATAATTGTTGGCAAAACACATGCATTCTCGGGGTGGAAATAATTGTAGTTAAAATGCCTCTTAACAAAATCCTATCGAAAGAAAACAAATGATAAAATTAATTAACAAATATCATTATATAGGCAGAGACAACTCAAAGGACTATAGATGATGGAACTTCATATATATGAAAACGTAAGTTAATCATTATTAATTCAACACCAAAAATAAACTGCATAAATAGAGGCGAGCATGATACAGGTCGACCCGAAAAGACCCGAGAACCGGACCAAGAATTAACCAAAACCGATAACATTCATAATCCATATAAGCAGGTCCTTGGTTCTGAAAGTACCCTTTTCGATTTTGGGTCCGTTCTCGGTCTAGTACTGAAAATAACCGAATAATATAAACCAAGCCGAAAATTAAAAAAAATAATAAGGTCCAGGCCAATGTGTGTATAAAGAGTAGTGACAGATCTTAGTCACATGAGTCTGGTGTCTAGCTTACCTGAACCAGTGGTCATGTGTGCCAACTTCCCTGCAGTGTTGGAAACGCCTCCACTATTTCCCATCAATCCTGCTGCTCCACCAAAAATAGGTTTCTCAGTCCAAAAGATATCATAGACCGAACCACGAAATTATAGAGGTTGCAAATTAGGAGTGACGGGAACCCTAAATCTAAACATAAAACGTGTCATCTCAGGTTGATCTGAAGACCTTTTGTCCAACATTTTTATGTTTTTTTACAAACAGATAATTTGTTGTATATGTTGAGTAAAGTTTATATTATTTTAACAAAAACTTTTATAAGGTTTTATGCATTAGAAAAGTCACTTTGGAAGTTTCAACCTCTTTAACCAAAAATTTGCAATTGTGGTTTGTAAAAGTAGGTCCAAATTGATCATCAGATGAGCTTCATCTTACTTGTATTGTATAAGTAGTGTGAAATTCACCTGTTATCTCGGTGTTTTCTCGAGTTCTACGACAACCTCAACCATGGCAGAGCAGCTCTTCAGGGGTTCTCATCACACATCGACACATGATTCTGGCATAAGTTTCCAAGGATTCAGTTGTCCTGGAATCCCACCCAAAACAACCAATTAAGTACCCCCTTTTGTTTATCAAAACATCCTTCAAGGCTCAGATATGTAATCGAGGTTGTAATAACCATATTTGAAGTCCAGGGATCTATATGTGTGTATAAAATTTTGATAGTGACTAAAAATCATCTTGATGATCATATTTTCCTTTTTTGATCTTAAAAGTTTCAATCATATTTAACCGGTCTTCCATATATCTATAATAAACATATAGATGTATGTATACATGTCTGTTGTGGCTTTCATACTTGTTATGTAATCCATATAAACTTGAAACAAATAAATTAAATGTTTTATGCTGAAATATAGTTAAGTGTATGTATAAGCGATATTGGCGAGTGCACAACAACAATTCAAATATCATCAAAACAAACCTAATCCCCATCAAATACAAAATTTAAGTCAACAAAACAGTAATCAGAATAATCGGTTTCAAAGTCCACTAATTTAGATCTTATTCATCATATCATTAGAAAGACAAATAATGCCATGTACTCTGAACAAAAAAGGCTACAAAAGAGATCTTACCAGACGATTCGAATTACATCTATAATTGACTGATCTACGTCAACTGCTACTGAAATTGATGAGATCTTCTCAACTTATTCCTCCTTAGTAATCAGATTAACACCGGAGCTAACGTTCGTTTTTACACTCTGAAACAACAGGTCGATGAAACGTTCAATTAAAAAAAATCGCGTATACAATTTAACTAAACATAACGATTAGCGATTAAGAACATTGAAAAGTCGTAAAATCAAGATTGTGACCTTTTGTTGCTGATGATACTAATTTAAATCCAAACAATGATGAACTTGTCTAGTAGAACCCACATAAGCATTTTATCAAACACCCTAAGTACATAAACATAAACCTGCCACACTCAATGACACACACAATAATTGATCGGTAACTGAATCTTCAAGTGTCAAATGTTAAAAAGGTATAACATTCTTAACATTAAGAACCAATAATCAACAAAATCGAAGCATAGAAAACATATACTTTAAAACAAACTGATGTCAATTTCAAAAAAATAATAATAATAATTAAAATAATCAAATACCTCTGATGTATACTAAAGTTAATGTGGGAACGAAGGTTGTGGTCATGACAGTGGAAGTGAACCAGCGTTTGGCGAGACAGTGGGTGACTGCACCTTGTGACTCTTAGTCGTCTACATCAACACCATCTCAACTCTCTCTTCTGCCGATGGTTTTCCAACGTCCATTTATCATAGGAATTGGATCGGATCTTCAATACATTTGCTTAGTTTCTCGAATGAAGATTTTTAAAAACCTTTAACGACGGAAGATAGGCACACTTCTTGTTTTGCCGAAGATGGTGGCTATAAGTCGATAGCTGCAATAAGGCGTATGATAGTATAAGAAAAAACTTTTGACCACCTGTTAGTATCCAATTTTTAAAAAAATTCACCAGTTCCAATTGTTAAAAAAGTCACCAGTTCACTATCAAATTTTATATTTTGTAGCCATAAAATAAAAAATAAAGAAAACACTTTTGACCACCTATTAGTATCCAATTTTTTTATTCACCAAGAGCAGTTATTTAAGAAGTCACCAGGTCACTAAGTTACGTGTTAGTCTAAATCAAATAATTTTTCATTGTTCAGCCCCGACGAATAGCTGATCACAGATAAGCTGCTACTGCTGGTGGTGGTTTTGGGGCGTAGTCGGGCCGGTTTGATGTAATCCTTGCTCTGTTCCAGCCACCATCAATGATTTCTTGTCTACTTAGCCATGCCCTTGATTCAAAACAACCTTTTGCAAACCCATATTACAAACTGGATTTATCGTACAAATGCATATCCTCCAACAAAAATTGAGCACCAAAACCACAAGTCAAAGCTAAAATTATAGATCAAAAACCCCAAAAGTCATAAATTACCTGCAAGAAATTTATATAAGTTAAAGTGTCGTACAAAATTAAACATGGTGTAAAAAGTTACATAAATTATTTTCTTAAAATAAACACTCAAACACAAAACTGAATATTAGGAGTAGGGATTTACAAAATGTAGCTCTGTTGCGGATGAAAAACATGAACTTTGGATTCTTCCACATTTTCAATCTCAACTAAGAAGAATGGTGTTTTTTAACATACCAGACAACATTTGCACTCTAGATTCCACTTTTCCAGTTAATGTATCAATCGACGATGGATTTATTTTTATTTGTTAAACAGTAGGCGTCGGTCGGTAAGACAAACAACTTCACAAATGCTATGCTCCTCTGCACGCTTATCACATCTTTTGAACTATGGTAATGATTTTCCAGTCGGGCTTTGCCCAGTTACTATAAAAAAGTTTGAAAACATTATATTTGGTTGTTCATTTATTTAGAAACCCAACCCTCTACGTTAAACTGAGTCATTTGTGGGTCAATACTCAATAATGTTTGCTTATTGGTGACATATATACGTGTTTTTAATTTGTTACCTGGTACATGTTTTTCGTAACGTAAAAAGTATTGATAAGAAAAATCATGAAAATAGACACTTCATCAGTGAAATTACCAAAATAAAGAATGGCCACTGCCCATCGATACATACATACTGTTATCTATGTGGGTCTGGTTATTGCACCGTCAAGGGACCCAAACAACACTATGCATAGGTCACACCAATATAGAACCAAACAGTAGAATAAATAAAGCAACTAAACAAATGAGAAGTTACCTCTATGGTGGACGACAGAGAGTCGCCGAAGTGCGCCAGTGTGTGGGAAGAATAGCAGATTAGGTATCGCAGATTCCCGGGAGTAAACGGAAACCGACCACTGTGAATGCAAAAACATTAGGCATTAAAGATAATGGTTTGAAACAGTAAATCCACAATAGTTTTGTGGAGCATATACAAAATGAATTGACAAAGATATCACACAACAAACCCGCATGTATCGCTTAACCTTCGTATCAACTATTCTTGCACCCTAATATATAACACAAATGTAAGAAACTTAAATAAAGTTATGAAACCTTGAAATTTGGTAGTAAACTATTTGAAAATGGTCAATCAGGTTGAAAGTTGCCAAGAGCCGATGTCAAAGATTTGCATTGTCGTAATAATATTGTACATGGTTACTATAACTAACGCATTAACTATTTATTAACATAGTTTCAACAAATTAGAAAGAAAGAGTGTTTTAAAGCTCAAGTTATAATATATTCAGTCAAATTAACAAAACCCCATGTCAAAGAAAATAATAACACATAACAAAAGTATATCCGATCAAATGTAAAACCCGTTAACAACGAACACATCAATGTTAAATATCAAAAACCAACCCATATCAGTGTAGCACAATGGTAAATATTAAAAATGTTCTTCAGGCATTTCATTTCATCGAACAACACGTATGAACATTCCTAGTCACAAGATTTACCAAAACCCTCTGTCCCCATCGCATTCATGTCACTTTAAAAAAACCCTAATCTGAACAAAAAAAATGATGGAGAAGATAATTGACCAAAAAATGGGAACACACCATACAATAATTGACATACCTTGATTTCATGAGCCAAGAGAGCGATGGCCTTCAAATCGACAACTTTGATGGTGCGATGACATCAGTGCTTCAACTTTCAGAGAGGTAACTGTTCCATATAAGCAGCATGCTGAAATGCAATAGAAGTCATGAGAAAAAATGATGACCATAAAAATTAACCTATCATCACCCGCGTTCCCACGCTTGAATCAGTCGATTGTTTGCTGTGGAATAACAGTTCAATGAACAGCAAACACAAAGTTAGAAATCAGATACTATATGCGATTTAAAAGAAACTGAACCCTATACCTCAATATGAACTCGTAAAGAAATAAAATACAATCCAGGTTTGTATCCATACAATAAATATCCAGAATTGGATTTTTGAAAGATAAGACAAATAAATTATTGTAATCTATAACATCATATTAGTAATCCACAAAACAATAATATGAGACACATAATTCACTCAAAATCAAACCTTGACTTTGTTTACCAAGACTTAATAGTTACAGCATGTTCACGTAATTGCCATGAAATTGATGCCCTAATATCATTCTTCACAAATTGAATAAATGAAAAAACATAAATTAACACTAATTTCAGAAACGTAATTTCAGAAGGTGTGCAAGCTTGTCCAGCAATATCAATTACAAATCAGAGAACAAAAGTTACACGTGCCCTATTTTGAATCAACAAATTTGCTGCATCACAAAAGCCCAATAGGAACCACAAGAACCCTAAAGAAAACAAACAAAGAAGTTCAACTACCTATTGTAAAATTAGAAACTGAATACCTATTGTATCGAAAATTAGGGTTTTCGATAATAGAACTAAATTAAAATAGCGGATGAAAGCATAATCAAATAAGAAGAATACATGGTTAATCAAAACGGGATAAACTCAATTCAGATTGAGCACAGGGTTAATCAAATCGGGATAAACTCAAAGATGGTTGAACACATGGTAAATCAAATCGGGATAAACTCAAACGGGTTGAACACATGGTTAATCAAATTGAATACCCGAATCATAATCACGTCTTCAATGATTGAGTATAATCAGGAAAAAGATGAAATTGATTTTTTTCTTGAATCTGGGTTTTCGAAAAACCCTCATTGATAAACAAAGCATACATATTAGAGATGAAAAATCACGAATACAAAAGGGGCAGATCTGACCTTCTTGTTTGCGATGAAGATATTGAAGATGAAAGCGGTAGAAGATGAATCGTCAAAGTGCAAGGATTGTCTTAGATTTAGGGTTTGTGATATGTAATAAGATTGTGATATGTAATAAGATTGAAAAGAAAGAGTTTAAACAAAATGGAAAGTCTGGTGAATTTATTGATGATGAAACGTATCAATCACTCTTTGATAAAAAAGAGCGGACAAATGAGATAAAGGAGAATAGAGGTTTGGCGCTCAAAGAGAATTCTCTACACAAAGAGAGTGTCCACATCATCAAAATGATTGGCTAAGAATAGGCCTGGTGGCCTAAGAGAATTCATTTAGTATAATAGATAGATTAAGTTTAATATAAATCAATAACAACTAATTTCCTAATCGTTTGATATTTAATTTATGTGTTTTAAATACTATAACCATGCATAAATTATGTTGTCTTTAATATATTTTCTATATATATATATTAATTATAATATCAAATAACTGAATAATAATGATTTCAACTATTTTTATTTATAAATTTGAAATTTTTGGGATTGGATTTTCCTCTTGTTATGTTAAAACCTATGAAAAAACTGATAATGCAATCTCTCTAATTAATGGATCAAATGTTTTTATATTTATAAACTTAGTAAACATCACACGAATCATACACAAAATTAATTCAAACGTTTTTCTAACGTCTAAAAATCTCGTTTTATAATTTAAATCTTCATTAAGAAGCGTTTGACTTTTTTTGTTCAGTCTAATAATAAATTACGTTATAATATAGTAATATAGTACACACAATTAATTTAAACGTTTTTCAAACGTCTAAAAATCTCGTTTTACTAAAAATCTCGTTTTATAATTTAAATCTTCATTACGAAGCGTTTGATTTTTTTATTCAGTCTAATAATAAATTACGTTATAATATAGTACAAAAAATTAATTCAAACGTTTTTCATATGTCTAAAAATCTTGTTTTATAATTTAAATCTTCATTAAGAAGCGTTTATTTTTTTATTCAGTCTAATAATAAATTACGTTATAATATAGTAATCTTCCTATACTAATAAATAAAAATCTTTTTTGGACACGTGTCATTTTCTGGTGTTTTCTCATCTTATTTTCCTATTTATCTCTCTATTAAATAATAATAATTTTAAAACAAAATATTAGATAAGAATTATTTTCCTATTTATCTCTCATATTAAATAGTAATATTTTAAACATCTTCCTATATACTAATAAATGAAGAGGGTCGCTTAGCTGTACGCAAATTCTTACGAACGCCGACTAAGGATTTCCAATAGAATTTTTTATTAAGACATGTTTATATGCATGATTATTCTAACCTTTACGGTGTGTCATAATTAATAGGCAACGCATACATGGAGTGAAGCTAAAGTGACAAGTCTCTGATCGGATCAAAGGAAGACATTTTGTAAATGATATTATTATGACCAACAAACACTCTTAAATAATATAAATTACTTTGACTAACCCGTATAACATACGGGAACTTAAATAGTATAGTAAATAAAAATAAATGAATAAACTACCGCTTAATGCTCCAATAATTAATTGGAATCATCTGATTTTATTAAATATTAAATCATTATTCTAAAAATAAAACTAAAAAACATGCTTGTACTATATATAGTTGCTAAAAGTCTTGATGACATAGCCTCAGAGTCAGAGAAGTCAAAGACGCCGTTGCTTTTTAAACTCTTCCAAACTCCCCCAAATTTCTATCCTCCTTCACCAACCAAAATTAGGGTTCATAACGTATAAGGTAATAATCTTCAAATCACTCGATCGTTGTCTATTTTGCTTTTCTAGATCAATTACAGCTCAATTCGTGTGTCATTTGCTCATCGATTGTTATCAACGAGTTCTGTGCTCGACGATTGCAGTGTTTATCGTTGAAAAAATCGGATAATTCGGTCAATTTGTATCTGATGAATTGATTTTTGATTGCGATGCGTTTGTTGTGTGTTCGATTCGCATATCTATAAACTGATTGTCAATTACGGAAGTGTTTATTGTGTGTGTGTTGGATTTATGTAAACATCCGTTAATATATGCTTGACTGAAATTTAATTCGTTTAGAGTTATGAGAATGTAGGTTTTGGGAGTAACTATGGATATAATTTGATGAGGATGATGTCGTGTTTAAGTTTTTATGTAGATTGCTTGAATTGTTAATTTGCACAGAATTTGAAGCTTATCGGAGAATTCGGTTAAGTTGTATCTGATGAATTGATTTTTGATTTTTGATTACGATGTGTTTGTTGTTTGTTCGATTCGCATATCTATAAACTGATTTTCAACTACGCAAGTGTTTATTGTGTGCGTGTTGGATTTGTGTAAACATCCGTTAATATATGCTTGATTGAAATTTAATTCGTTAAGAGTTATGAGAATGTAGGTTTTGAGAGTAACCATGGATATAATTTAAAAGGATGATGATGTGTTGTAGATTGCTTGATTTGTTAATTACACAAAATTGGAAGCTTATCGGAGCATTCGGTTAAGTTGTATCTGATGAATTGATTTTTAATTACAATGTGTTTGTTTTGTGTTTGATTCGCGTATCTATGAATCGATTTTCAAGTACGGAAGTGTTTATTGTGTGTGTGTTGGATTTGTGTAAATATCCGTTAATGTATGCTTGATTGAAAATTAATTTGTTAAGAGTTACTAGAATGTAGGTTTTGAGAGTAATTATGGATATAATTTGATGAGGATGGTGATGTGTGTATAAGTTTATTTGTAGATTACTTGATTTGTTAATTACACAGATTCGGAAGCTTTTGTTCTCTAGTTTTGTCTTATAAGAAACAACGTTTACGCTAATAAAACTAGATTGTACATATTTTATGAAAGGAAAGCTTGGAAAGATGAATCTTAGGGCAATGAAATTGTGGTATAGAATGTGTAAATGTCAGTTATACACAGCAATGTAGGCATTTATATATTAGGCGTTCAGGTTTGACACTTTAAAAAGAGTGATTTACGAAATAATCACATTAAAACGGAGGAATGAAGGAGGATATTGCAAAACATGGTGATTATGTTATGTTCATTTTGCGCTTCATGGGAAGTGTTCACTACAAACAGAACTAATTCATTAGGTTATTAAATTCAGGTTTGCAGGGGCCTAAGGCCTAAGCTGAATTTCCCCAAGTAGGTGCAGACAACTATGAAGTTGCATGCCGGCATTGTCTAACAAGTATGCCTGGCATATTTATAGCCGCTCGTGAAACCAAGTACTGTACCTTGCATTTCATGTTACTTCATGTACTCTGTATAATTAGTTGTTCAGTTCTTTAGATTGTCTATGAGATTCTTTTAGCGGTTCTGTTTTCTCTTTCATGGCTGTATTTATTTTCTTTCTTTTTAGATAATCAGTGGCTAGACGGACTCTTTGCATTATATACATCTATTTATCTGTCCTTTTGAGTATTTGCGGGTGCATGAACATAGATATCCGTCTTATGCAAACTAATGGAAAAAAAACCTGTTTGCAATTGCAGTTATTCTATAAGCTCAGACCAAATGTGCCGCAATGATGCTCGTGCTCATTTGACTCAGGAAGAACAAGCTGCAGCTGAGGAGAGTCTTTCGGTTTACTGCAAACCTGTTGAATTATACAACATTCTCCAACGGCGCGCTGTTAGAAATGTGACCTTCTTGATCTGTTCTCTTATCCACTTTATCATTTGGTTATATAATTGTTTATATTTTTATCTACGATTGATATATATTACTGGGAAATTTATATCTGTTGGTTCTGAATTAACATGCATACATAAATCTGCATGTATCATATAACAATATAATATAACTATGGAGTTTTGAAGGCATCGGCACACGGATATCTATAAAAGTGTTTTTTATATGTGTCTTTCTAACCTGTGTATGGTTTTTTGCAGCCATTATTTCTTCAAAGATGTTTGCATTACAAGTTACAAGCGAAGCAGAAAAAAAGGCAAGAATCGCAACATCAAACTCACAACTATTTGCACTGATGACTAGATTTTATTTCTTTAATGAATATACTGTCTAGATCCGTTCTCATATTTATGGTCCCGGTGCTTTTAATATAAATTAAGGTTTTATAACGATATGATTATACGGTTTTAAAAGATACCAGTTTCGCTTCTGTGTATTGTAGGATACAAATATCAGTATCTGTATCTGGGGCTACTAGTGATGGACATCAAACTCAGACGCTTTTTCCTTTGTACGTGTTATTGGCAAGACCAGTGTCTACTACAAATGTGGAGGTGTTTACAAATTTCATTTTTGGGCGAACCCTTTTGTTAATTACTTTTCTTTATTTTCTTACTCTCTGTTTATGATTTCTAGACACAGAGTACAACTGTTTATCGTTTCAATCGAGCACGTAAGTTGACGGTTTTTGGTGGGGCTGAGACATCGAGTACAGCTCGAGCAAAGTTTATGCTTCCCGAGATGAATAAACTATCCAAAGAGATCAAATCTGGCTCTCTAGATGTATTGTTGGTTAGCTGTGGTATTACGCTGTTTCCGTATTTTTGTTATATTTGGTGAATTGTTGTGTTAAGTTTGTAGTGGTTTTGAATTTTATCTACTTTTGCAGCTGACTCCACAGATTCTCCGAAGATTGACCTAACGGAGGATCATATGTTTTGTAACTCATGTAAGATATACTTTAGATGTGGAATCTTCTTTCTACTTCATCTCTAATGATAAACAAATGATGAGCGGATTTTAAGTTATATATATATATATATATCTATAGAGGAAGGTTAACGTACATTACGGCTTAACGTACATCACGTACTACAGGTAATTACGCACGTTCATTTTAAAATCACGCACGTTGTAACTCAAAAATCCAAAATCACGCATGTTGAAACACAATAATCACGCATATTGAAAACATTAATCACGCATGTTATATAACAAATCACGCACGTTGTCGTACGTGAAGTACGTTAAGCCGTAATGTACGATATACTTTTTCTATATATATATATGCGCACACGCGTGTGTATAGATATATCTTTACACAGATACATAGGTGCCAAAAGTTGATTATTTTTTATTTATTCTAATATATACGGATTACATTTTGCGTGTCAGTGAATTGTGAGGGTTACTGCTTGTTTGGGAAGATTCCAATGGATTTACTTCATTCTTCATGGGAAAAATCTCCGACATTAAGTTTAGGGGGAAGAGCTGAAATGATGTCAACTGTTATTATGCAGTCCTGCAGTATGAAGGTATGCAATATATCTATCTATGTGTGTGTGTGTATATATATATATATATATTGGAATCACATATCTTATTGCAAGACATCGCATCTAAAACTCACTGTATAAATGTTGTACGGCTAAAATGTAGTTAACTGATTAGGAATACTTTCGAAGAATAAGACATTCATTTTCCAGCTTTTGCGAGATATGCATAGTTAGGTGTTTTTAATATAATAAATCTATCATCTTTTTGTTTCTCATGGGGTTTAATGTTGCAGTTGAGTTCTTCAAATGGGGAAAAGTGTGTATCTTTTCGGTTTCCATATAACTCTGAAGCTGTGGTATATGTTCCCTTAAGTCTTAACTTCACGGCATTTATGTTTTTTTAGTTTAATTTGAACTATGTTCCTACTGCTTAATTCTATTTTATGGTTTTTAAAGAGCATATTGCAGCAAGTACCGGTCGTCATTTCTGCTGAAGAATTTGGGGCAAAAAATATGTTGCCCTATGATGTATATTCATACAACGATGCTCCTAGACCCGGTGTAATGAGGTAATCACTAATCATTATTGAGTACTTTTGAGAATTTTTGTTTTGTTTTCATTATTGGGCTTGTATTCAGTTGCTAATGCATTAATTACTTCTTTAAAGTTCCTAACGACAATAGTTTCACTTGTAAATAGTGTTTCTAGATGAGATTTATCTGACATATGTATTTATTTCTTGTTTGTGCATTTTAGATTGCGGTCTGGAAATGTCGTTTTTAATTACAAGTACTACAACAATACATTGCATAGGACTGAAGGTATCGTTTGGATATCATATACTATAATTAATAACCTGTTTTAAACACTGACATATACTATAAACAAGTAATTTTCCAATTCCAAAAATGTCAGAACACTGGAATATTTAAAAAGTAGAGTAGACTACAGCACTAAAAAAAGTCATAGGTCAAAATCATAATTAGGTTATTCGGTTCAACTGAGAACTATGAAACCCACATTCCCACAATCCAGCACGTGTAACTCCCATAAGAAACCCAAGAACTGTATAATGGACCCGATATCCGATTACGCCAACCGGTTTAACATGACTTTTCGGGCCAGACGGGGTTATTTGCTTACGGTTAAAAATGACACTCCTAGGTCACGATATATTGTTAAAGCTTCCCCATCTTTTTATTCTTTCTACTATATGAATGTCAATTCTGATGATGTTTTTACTTGTGTAATATCCATGCTAAATCTACAGTTACAGAGGATTTTTCTTGTCCGTTCTGTTTGGTGAAATGCGCTAGTTACAAGGTAGATATTGCTTCAACTTCATTCTGTATCATTTACTCAATTGCTCTAAATTCACTTGTAATATTTGAATGAATAGCATGTTATTGTTTGTTGAATGTCTCTGATGTCTTTCAGGGCCTGAGATTTCACTTGACTTCATCACATGATCTCTTTCATTATGAGTTTTGGGTTAGTAATCCACCGAAGTTCTTGCTGCTATCTTTAACGTGAAATAATTACAGCCGTAATACTATTAATAATATGCAGGTTACTGAAGACTGTCAGGTCGTGATTGTATCTATCAGAACCGATGCAAGCAGCTCTGAGGTTAGCTTATGACTTCCTTGTCAATATAGTCTTTGACACGATATTATTTATTGGTGTCTATGATAAACAGACATTTTTTTTTATCTTCGCGTGCATCGTTAATTGTGCAAATCCTGGAAAGCTCTTGTTTAGAGGGTGATTGGATGCGTAAATTGAAAGTTCGAAACCAATTATATGATACTAGGTTATAGACCCGTGTATTACATGGTGTTGATGTAAAAAAAAATTAATACGATAATCGGTGATTGAAATACAAAATTGAAAGGATTTAAGCAACTAAAATATTTAAAAAAAAAAGAAAACGTAATCAAATAAATATGGATGGTAACTATTTTTTTTTTTGAAATTTAAATCAATACGCAATTTTGGATACCGTGTATAGTTGGTTTGGCATCTATTAAAATTGATTTAAATCAATATGAAAGGAATTCGATAATATAAGGATAATAGATTAATTAAATAAAGAAAAATTCAAATAAATAAATTTAAACAGTGATTGATATAAAATTTCAAGGATTTAGGCAACTAGCTTGTTGGTGATTCGAAAAAACAAAGAAATGTAACCAAATAAATATGTATAGTAATTGCATATGATATGGATATGGATAGTAAAAAGATACAGTGTATAGATATATTATATATTTCAACCCTCTTTTAAACAGTGAATTATGTTAAAATATATAATAATATGTTTAGGCGGGAATTATGTGTGAGAATGAAGGAGAGACTGCCATATGTCTAAATATGTAATTGTTTATTAAGTAGATTGAATAATTTGATTAGAGAAGCAACTATTATTAATGGACTTAGTTACACAAGGTAGCATTTGGATGTGCTTATGTTTTTAAAGTTGCAATAAGAAGATAATCAGTTGTTTAAATGTTTGGCAAGTTCGATTGTGTAAGTCGGTAATAGATAGTTAGATACACTGGCCAAAAAGGTATTCTTTAATATTATCATATTAAAAAGTATTACAGTTTATTTACTACCAGATGCACCTTTTTTTAAGATAAATATTTATGGATAATACTTCGTTTTCGAAGTTGACTAACATTATGCATTTTGTTTCTATTCAGATAATTCCTGAGAACGTTGATCCGAAACAACAAATGTTCTCTTATTGGTAAGCTTTAATCCCTTTAATCTTCTACACTTCAGACATAATTATTTCCGCATTTATGGAATCTGCCTTTTTACAGCCATAAATCGAGAAGACGCCGGAAACCAAAAACTCAAACTCAAAACGCAAATCATGTGCATCCACTCGTGCTGGATTCAACCATGTCTACAGCTCTCAGTGAGCTTATAGATAATACAGATGGTATAGTCTCTTCTATATCTCTAGAATTTAATTTCGTCATTATCTTGTAGCATAGTTGTCAATAGCGAGTGTAGCAATCGCTATATAGCGCGCTATGTAGTGTATACGTCTAGGCTCGCTATTAGGGTTGTAGTGACACTGCGATAGGTAGCGACAATTTTTTTTTTGTTTTTAATATAAATAACAATCAAATATAGCTATAAAATAGCTGGATTTTAGGTTTTTGTTAAATATACATGTAAAATATATACTTGTATAGATAAAAGGGTCATCTTATTTGCTGGTATGGTTGATTGTAGGTGTAGCTGAGTGCATGGAGCTGGATGCATGTAGTCCGGATGCAAGTGCCACATGCCCCTCAAATGCCGAACCCGAGCCTATACAGTCATTACCTGAAAGCAGCAACCTTGCACCTCCAGCCATGCTTCAGTTTGCAAAGACGAGAAAGTTATCGGTTGAGCGATCCGACCCTAGAAAGTACGTGCTTTTCTTTCTTTCTTTGCTCTTTTATGCTGGTCGGGTTTGTTGACCTGATCACGATTGCAGAAAATATATTACAGTAATAATCTAAATCCTTGAACAAATGATTTTAGAAAGTTGTACTTGTATGCATTAAAGCTATGCAGTTAATGCGGTAAAAAATCGGATATCTGCCAAGGACCGATATTTGAGATATAGGTTATCGCGGTGGGATATCGGTAATTTTAATATCATGCAGATTTATATATATAGCAATTTAACACTAACAATTCAGTATACTCTCCTACCATTAACAAATTAACCTTTTGCAACTTGCAAAACACTAACGATTGTAGCAAGTAGGAACTCATTAAGACTTGAAACACTAACAGTTAATAATTAAGACTTAAAACACTAATAGCAGCAATAAGAAGAAAGACAAATGGTAGAACTAAGAAGAAAGGTACTGATATCGGGAAAATCGGTGATATATTGGTCAAATCTTATCTTTGATAATATCGGTACCAATATTCTGACGATATCTGACACCGATATTTACACGAGGACCGATAAACGATATATCGGTGATATATCACCGATATTAACTGCATAGCATTAAAGTAGACTTTGGGGAACTTTCAACTCTTTTTACCCGTTCAATTTATTAATTTGTGCTGTTTGACTTGTTTGAGAGATAACATACCCAAAATCGACCCATTTATAAATTAAATGAGTCGAAATTGTCACATTTAGTTCCTACATACATGAATCTTACTATAGTGTATGTGAATCAATACACTATACAACTCACTTTAATATAATATTTATCATTTTGATTTTTGGTGACCATTAAATGTGAAACGATAGTGAATAATGAAGGAATGGTCTAAAGTTAATAATAGCGCTATAGCGAATAGCGTAGCAAAGCACTCATGTGTCACCATTTGATTTTGGCGCCTCCATAGCGGGCAAATAGCGGGATTTTAGGTTTTTTTTTTGTTTTTTATCTGCTTTAATATAAATAGTGCTATTTTATAGGTATAAAATAACAGGATTTTAGGTTTTTGTTAAGCATGCATATAAAACAGCTTATAAAGCAACTGATTTGGATATAATATATATATATATATATATATATATATATATATAAAATATCTCTAAAATTTTCTTCTAGTGTGTCGCTAAACATAAAATAGCGCCCACTATTTCATCGCTATTGTTATGTAGCGTATTGGTAGCTTGTCGCTATCGTCCGCTATTTGCTATTAATGAATGGTGTATTTCAAATTCGTAGACATTTATCGCTTTTTTTTTTCTGTGATTTTGTTTATGCAGCCGAGCCCTGCTGCAGAAACGGCAGTTCTTTCACTCCCACCGAGCTCAGGTTCCTGCTTGCTACTAATAACTTCGGTTTTATTTTTGCTTTATTAAATGTAGTCCTGTCTTGTCATCTGTTGATAAAAGTAGTTTTGCATTCACCATAAACAATGTAGTTATCTCTTACTTTTTATTTTTGTTCTATAAAAGCCAATGGCGATAGAACAAGTATTCGCTGAGCGAGACAGTGAAGATGAAGTTGACGATGATGTTGCTGATCTCGAGGACCGTAGGGTGTGTCTTGTTCTGCTCTGACCTCATATTTATGATATTTAGTTATTTACAATCACCGGTCGTGTGCTCTGATGAAATTTGAAACTGAGATGCTAACATGATCTTTCATGTTTATCAGATGCTGGACGACTTCGTGGATGTTTCCAAAGACGAGAAACAGATGATGCATCTATGGAACTCATTTGTGAGAAAGCAACGGTAGTTTAAACTTTAATCTCCCTTTATCTCCCAAAATAAAGTAAACAAAAATAGCAAAACGTGATCGTTAAAAGTTGTTTGTTTATGATAATGCCAGGGTGCTGGCGGATGGCCATATTTCGTGGTCGTGCGAAGCGTTTTCAAAGCTGCATGGTCAAGACCTTGTTCAGGCTCCATCACTACTCTGGTACCCTTTTATTTCAGTCGAATATATATATATATATATATATATATATATATATAGAGAGAGAGAGAGAGAGAGAGAGAGAGAGAGAGAGAGAGAGGGAGAGGGAGAGGGAGAGAGGGAGAGAAAGTTTAAAATACAAGACCACCTTATCGTGCGATGCGTACACGGGCATCTCAACCACACATTTGATCTAATCTCGGCCTTTAATTGAACGCGGTGGCACAATAGTAATTAACTTTGCATAATTACGCACGTTATTTGCATAATAACGCATGGGTTGGGTAACCCTAATTATGCACGTTATATTGGTGGTCACGTATCGTCGCATGTTAAGAGCCTTTTGTACGTTTTTTATTTTGGTGGTTTTATGATACAAACTAGTTTTTTGAATTTTTTTTCCCACAAATTGTTAGTTTGTATTTAAAATTTAGAGTTAATTACTGTTTTCGTCCCTGTGGTTTGTCAAAAATCACTATTTCAGTTCATTAGTTTAAAAATTGCGATTTCAGTCCCTGTGGTTTCACTTCCGTACCCATTTCAGTCCACCTCGTAACCATTTCAGTCCCTGTACTTAACAGAATAATGGATTGAAATGGTTACAAAAGTGAAACCACATGGACTGAAATGGTTACGAAAGTGAAACCACAGGGACTGAAATCGTAATTTTTAAACTAATGGACGGAAATAGTGATTTTTGACAAACCACAGGGACGAAAACAGTAATTAACTCTAAAATTTAAAATGGTGAAGATGGTTCATGATTGTAATAGATATACCTAACTACATATTTCAAAAAATGAAAAAAATATATATAAATAATAAAGGTTTCAACGGCTTATGAACATCCCTCTTTGTTGGTATGACTTCAATATTACAAGTTCAATTTAGTGTACATAGGTCTGCACAACACTTTTTACGATTTACAGGTAGAGTTGACCAAATACTATTAACGTCCAAATATACCTAATATGGTTTTTATTAAAAAAATGATTTATGACGTTTATTAAGTAAGGAACCTTGGGAGACTTTCAACCCATTTAACTCATTCGACCCGTTAAGTAAAACATAACCCAGATCGACCCATTAGAGGAATGGTTGAAGTTTACACCATATTTAAGCTGTAAACAGTAATTTGTTGCCCATTAAGTAAAACATAACCCATATCGACTGAATGGTGGCGCAACTTGTTGCCCGTCTACCTTCTGTTTTGATGTAACTTGGCAAGTATGAATGAAACTGTTTTATTGATTAGCGGAGAGTTATTGTCTTTCTAACTTTTGGTGTTATGACAGGTGCTGGAGATTGTTTATGATAAAATTATGGAATCATGGGCTCCTAGACTCGCGGAGCTTAAACAATTGTAATGTGATCCTTGAACAATACCAGGGTCAGGTTCAGGGTCAAGGTCAAAGTCAAGTTGAAGGTCAAGGTCAAAGTCAAGTTGAAGGTGAAGGCCAAAGTCAAAGTCAAAATCAAGACATAGATCCCATGAAAATCGATAGCTAAATATATTTTCCATTTTGGGGGTTTTGGTGATCTTAAAACATTCTTTTTTTCGTATAAGGTCAGGTGATATATGTAGTCGTTAACTATCTCTAGTCGTATAATGTAAGAAAACATAAGATCTGTTGTTCATCCCCATTTGGAGGATTGGTTTATTTCTTCATCATCAAGCTTGTGGGTTTTGCCGTTATTTTTTTTATATTTTAATTGCTTTTTTAGGAAAATACAGATGATATCCTGAGATAAAACACCTGATCATATAATGGGTAAAATAAGGTTTAGAAAAAATAAGTGGTCTAAAATGGTTCTTACAATTTCAAATTTCAATTACTAAATTATTCTCATACGATCCTAATTCTATATATATATATATATATATATATATATATATATATATATATATATATATATATATAGGGGACCGCTAGAATGAGAACCACCCCGAGTTGTAAGAACCACGAGAACCGCGACCCGCGGGTGGCCGTTGACCACGAAATTTTTTTTACACCTAGATCCGTATATTTTAAGACCGGGTGTAAATTTTGGGTTCAAACGGCGCACCCGAGGGGGTAGTTTTTTACGCCCAAAGTTTGGGTTTTTTTAATTTTTTTAATTTTTCTTTTTTTTTTAACCAAACTTTGGGCGTAAAAAACTACCCCCTCGGGTGCGCCGTTTGAACCCAAAATTTACACCCGGTCTTAAAATATACGGATCTAGGTGTAAAAAAATTTCGTGGTCAACGGCCACCCGCGGGTCGCGGTTCTCGTGGTTCTTACAACTCGGGGTGGTTCTCATTCTAGCGGTCCCCTATATATATATATTATATATATATATATATATATATATATATATATATATATATATATATATATATATATATATATATATATATATATATATATATATATATATATAGGGAGGAGCTCATGCGAGAACCACCCTTATTGTGAGAACCAATGTGAACACAACCTAAAATAGCTAAAAAACCTAAAAAAAACCTAAAAAAACCTAACCCCCAACCCCCCCCCCCCCAAAAACCTAAACCCCCACCCCCCCCCCCCACCCAAAAAAAACCTAACCCCCCCCCCAAGCTAAAAAAACCTAACCCCCACCCCCCCCCCCCAAAAAAAACCTAAACCCCCCCCCCCCCCCAAGCTAAAAAAAACCTAAAAAAACTAAAAAAAACCTAACCCCCACCCCCCCCCCCAAAAAAACCTAAACCCCCCTCCCCCACCCCCCAAAAACCTAACCCCCCCCCCCCCCCACCCAAGCTAAAATGCTAAAACTAAACCCCCAAAAACCTAAAAAAATCTAAAAAAAATCTAAAAAAATCTAAAAAAATCAAAAAAAAAATCTAAAAATTTTTTTTTGATTTTTTTAATATTTTTTAGGTTAAAATCGCTACTTTTCGAAGCAAAAAAAATTTTTTTTTTCTTTTTTTAAAAAAAAAAAATTAAAAATTTTTTTTTTTTTTTTTTTGATTCGAAAAGTAGCGATTTTAACCTAAAAAATATTAAAAAAATCAAAAAAAATTTTTTTATGTGATTTTTAGCTATTTTTAGGCATTTTTGGTGTGTTCACATTGGTTCTCGCGGTTCTCACAATAAGAGGTGGTTCTCGCATGATCTTCTCCCTATATATATATATATATATATATATATATATATATATATATATATAGGTAGAGAATCCTGTAAAAAAGACTAAAAGTGTGAGAAGGATAAGAAAGAATACACACCATTAGATCTTTGATCTAATGGTTTAGAGTAATAGGGACCAAAATGTAGAATTTATTTTATTTTTTGGACTGAATTGAAAATTATAGGGGTAATAAAGTCTTTTAAATCCATTCAAAAGAGGTAACTGTAATTAAAATCCCTACAATCTCTCTCTTTCTCTCCAATCGCACTACTATGGAAAGTGTGTTTTTCCTAGAAAGTCTAGGAAACGATCTTGTCCATCCGATTGGTGTGTTTAAGGGTTGAGATTAAATCAATGGCAATCTTGTAATAATTAACTATATTTAATAGATTGTTTTAAATGAATAGGGGCAATTTCGTCCTTATGTGTGTTTTAAACCAATTAAAAATAACTGTCAGAGATATCACATTTCCTTAATTCACGCCAATTTCCCTCTCCTCTTTCTCTCTCTAAACCCAAATTCGGAAACTCCCAAAATCATACCAAAAATACCTAAAATCATGGATGAAGATAAGAGATTTTCCTTGTTCCATATCCGTAAGATCAAGCTTTCATTGTACTGCGTGTTTTACAAAGAGATTACGGGTGATTCTTGTTTGTAATTGACGGTATTTTGCTGGTTGCAGGGAAGAGATTCAAAAAGCAGGAAACTTTGGAAAGGATAAATAACAACGGAACAGTTAACGGAAGCCGATCGAAAGCTGGGGCGAAATCTGCTGATGTAAAACACATTTGTATGAATCTGCTTGCTGTTAAAACACAGCTGTATGAATCTGAATTGCTGTTAAAACACAGCTGTATGAATCTGAATGATAAAACACATTTGTATGAATCTGCTTGCTGTTAAAACACAGCTGTATGAATCTGAATGATAAAACACATTTGTATGAATCTGCTTGCTGTTAAAACACAGCTGTATGAATCTGAATGCTAAAACACAATTGTATGAATCTGTTTGCTGTTAAAACACACATGTATGAATCTGAATGTTAAAACACACCTGTATGAATCTGAATGCTAAAACACAACTGTATGAATCTGCTTGCTGTTAAAACACAATTGTATGAATATGAATGCTAAAACACAATTGTATGCATCTGCTTGCTGTTAAAACACAATTGTATGAATATGAATGCTAAAACACAATTTTATGCATCTGCTTGCTGTTAAAACACAGCTGTATGAATCTGAATGCTAAAACACAACTGTATGAATCTGCTTGCTGTTAAAACACAACTGTATGAATCTGCTTGCTGTTAAAACACAACTGTATGAATCTGAATAATAAAACACAGCTGTATGAATCTGCTTGCTGTTAAAACACATCACCAAGAACAAACTGTTAAAACACAGTACCAAGAACATGCTGATAGATTCCAGCAAGAATACGAAGGAATGATTGATATTACGTGAGATCAGAAATCGAAAACAATAAATTCCGAAATTTATGGATAGTTAGTTAATGAAGATAATTTCCTAAAATAAAAATAGATTGTGAAAGTACATAAATGCCCTTTTAGATAAAATCCTTCAATGCCACATGTCGCGTTCTTATTGCTTCCTAGACTTTCTAGGAAAAACACACTTTCCACCAAACTCCTACTATTTTATATATATATATATATATATATATATATATATATATATATATATATATATATATATATATATATATATATATATCCTATAGAGCATCAATATAGTTAAATCTAGTTTTAAATCGTCATCTTTTAACTTGGATAATCTATCAAGGGTGTTGGTAAAGAAATGACCAAGTACCTTAATGATTTGGGGAATTGGCCTGTAATAATCCCACCTAGACCTTATTGGCCTTTAACAATCCCACCTCAGAATATTCCCCCCACCAGTCCCACATTTCACCTATTTTTCCTACAATGATCCCCCGTTAAAAAAACTTAACGGAGTTAAGCTTTTTTTCCAAATTACAAAAATTTTTTTTAGGGCTTTTGATCAGAACGATTATACGAGTCCATTGGTGTAAAACTTACTTCGAAATGGTGCTCCAAGTGACTTGATTTTGGTTAATTGGAAATTTAAAAACCTGAATTAAAGCGTCGTTTTCATCGTTTGGAGCAACGTTTCGAGGCAAGTTTTACATCAATGGACTCGTATCATTGTTCTAATCAAAACCCCTAAAAAATCTGTTTGTAATTTGGAAAAAAGCTTAACCCCATTAAGTTTTTTTAACGGGGGACCATTGTAGGAAAAATAAGTGAAAGGTGGGACTGGTGGAGGGAATATTCTGAGGTGGGATTATTAATGGCCAATAAGGTCTAGCTGAGATTATTACAGGCCAATTTCCCTAATGATTTTTAGTTTGGAGTCGGTGTGTTACACAGCGTCAATAGGGTTCTAAGTGAACATCACACCGAGTGGTGACGAAACGTATAACTTGTACAAATCTTTCCATTTTCCAAGTCGATCTAATCCATTCGTTCGTAGAGCTATTTACTCGATCACAGACATTTCTGGAACACCTTGCAATGCTTACTATAGATTTTTCTAATGCTTTTAACAAGGTGGATAAAGCCTTACTTCGTGAGGTCAGGATGAGGTGCCCTTCTATTTCTTTATGGGTAGAATTTCTATACAGGCAACCAGCAAGATTGTATCTTGGAGATGGGCACATTTGGTCTACCACGGGAGTTCAGCAAGGGCACCCATTGGGGCCACTTCTTTTCGCTCTTGTTTTGCACCCCCTTGTGCATCAGATTAGAGACAAATGCAAGCTTCTCCTTCATGCTTAGTATCTTAACGATGGGACTATCATTGGAGGTTCAAAAGAGGTGGCTAGAGTGTTGGACATCATTAAGGCGACAACTCCAACATTGGGTCTTGAACTTGATATTAAGAAAACTGAGCTGTTTTGGCCTTCTTGTGATGGTAGCAAGTTTCGTGAAGGGTTATTTCTTATGGACATCGGGAGGCCATTAATGGGGGTGAAGCTTCGGGGGTGGGGGGGGGGTTAGTAGAGACGCAAGCTTTAGTGGGTTGGCAAAGAAAAGAGCTGCTAAGGCGGTAGATTTGATGCGTCTTCTACCCAAATTAGGTGACCCGCAGAGTGAACTACTCTTGCTTTGATCCTGTATGGGCATTGCCAAACTTTTCTTTGGCTTGAGGACATGCCAACCTGTATATATAAAATAGGCATCGTTGTTCTTTGACAAAGGTTTGCGTGAGGCGATTGCGGAATTGGTGGTTTGTGGAGGTCCTTTCTTTGGAGACTTCCAGTGGCGACTTGCTTCCTTACCTATTAGGTTTGGGGGTTTGGGGTTGTATTCGGCTGTAGAGGCTTCATCCTATGCTTTTGTGACCTCGAGGACCCAATCGTGGGTGTTACAGGACCACATCTTAAGAGACAGTGGCATATATGGTATGGATTCTGATTATGTTTCTGCTTTGGCTTGTCTTCGTGATAGGATTCCAAGCTTTCACTTCAGCGGTTTCACTAATAAGGACACCACCCCCTAAAGCCCAACATGCATTGGCGAGTGCTCTTTTTAGTAAAATTTTACACGACATCGAAGTACAATTTGACTTGACCGTTAGACAAAAGCCGTTTTTGAGTGTCTACGAGCACCACATGCACAAGATTTTCTTCTTGCTATACCTATAGATGGTCAGGCCAACATATGTCGCCGGTGGAGTATCGTACTATCCTTAAGTATCGCCTCATGATTCCTTTATTCCCAGTTGATGAGGTATGCCCTGTTTATCATAAGGCGTGTTTGGATTCTTTTGGGGAGCATGCAGTTTATTGTAGTGAGCTCTCTGGGTTCAAATACCGACATGATTTGGTTAGGGATGTCCTTTTTGACATATTTAGGCGCACTGGTATTTCTGCTAAGAAAGAGGCACCCATTAATTTCTTAACTGATCCGTTGGAAGGGAGATATACCATTCGACCAGCCGACATTCTGGTCTTTGGATGGGTAGGAGGAAAACATGCATGTGTAGATCTAACAGTGGTTTCCCCGCTTGTGGGCTTAGGGGTAGTGCTTTCACGGTGGGTCAGGCTGCTTCGGGTAAAGTGACCAAACACGAGAAAGCGTGCCTTGACAACTAGCACGTGTTTATCCCATTTGCTTTTGATACTTTTGGTTTTCTGGCGCCAGAGTGTTATGACCCCGAGATCTATGGACGTAGTTTTTAAAAGACTCAGTTTTACTATTTAAAAAAGGGTAGTGACGCAGCTTGTTGTCTGTTTATCGAAATAGCAAAGTCCTGTTATATTTAATTAATCTAGTTAAACTAAACATGTATCTAGTTTTCAAAGAAAGCAAGAACTCTCATTGAGCACTGACAAACTAACCATCCTAAGGGGAGTGGGGGTGGTCACTAGTGATAGAGTTCCATCACTCACAAGCATCCAATCAAGTTCTGCCATGTCATCAACCATTTTACCATCACTCACAACCTTTTTTGGTGGCAATGGTCATCACTCACAACACCCAACAATAAACCCCCACACCGCCTCACATCCATTTATCACTCACACCCCATAACGCGTTAATATTATCACGGAACATATATATCACGCGTTATAAATTTAGGTGACGGTGGAAATCTTTTGTTTTCCACGCGTTGAAAACGGCTATCACGGAGTAAACTTACTCCACCCCGCCTCCCCTAAGTGGTGATGTGGAGCAACATATCTAAAAGTAACTTAATCAAAATTTTAGACTTTTAAAGTTTACCACGATCATGTGAGTTCTATAGTTCTCTGCTATGAGCAATCAACATATTATGAAAGATTAATATATGCGTTCTCCGAAGGATGAAAATGATTACAAGTAAAAATGCTACATTTTTAACAAAATGAAAAGCTTATGGTAAGGTCAAAACGGAGATCTCCTCAAAAACTCAATACAAAATGGGAGAAAATAGAAGTAACGAAACAGGAAATAAAGCCTACCTTGAGATGACATCGCCTGTTTTCATTTAACATTTGTAGTGAAGTGTTATCAATTAGAAATCTCCAAAGGAGAATTATGTTTTATGATTATGCTTCAAGTGAGGTTTGATACTTATAGAAAATATGGAAAGAAGAATTATGTTGATTATGCTTCAAGTGAGGTTTGATATTTATAGATTGATTTACATCATTGGACCTCTAAAATTTGTTTGAATCTTTTGGGGCTTACCAAGACCTGTTCGACTTAAAATAATACAAATGCAAAAATGAAGTTTTAAAGTGCGGTTGCAACGATTCCAACCAAGATCTCCACAACCTAGAATATTCATCACTTAATATATCAATTCAAGATTATGATTCAAAGAATCAAACTACATCGTATTCAATAAAAACACCATAATGAATATACTTAACAAATTCTAGAGAATAATCAAATTAAAATTTCAAAAAAAAAATAAAAATGAAATTATATAAAAGAACTGAATGGTTTTAATATTATTCATCCTAGTTACATTTTAGTAATAACTAGTGTATTTGACCGTGTCTTGCGGTGGTACGGTATCGCGAGCATTGGATAGGTATCACATTGATTCGCTATAGTATCACGGTACATGCACCCAGTATAGAAATCAACCCGTGTTTTACATCGATCGAGAACGATAGAAGTGAACACCGGTACCAGCACCAATGTGTTCTAACGGTATTGACTGCTTCAGATCGTCATAGTATCGATATTTATATACCATCGTAGATAGAGCTGTAAAATTGAAAAATTATTGAAACCAAAAACAATAAAAGTGAATACATGTCTTGGTACCAATGTTGTTCGGTATGATACGATGTAAGTTTATTGAAAGCAAAAACAATAAAATATATTCTGCTACCGAAACTAATATTGTTCCTTCGGTTTTGGCACGGTTCACTACGGTAGCAGCACAATATCCGTTATTAAACATAAAGCCATAAAAATGGATACAAGTACCGTTACCGATCTTGTTCGGTTCAGTATCATAGAGATACGGTGTCAGTTCATCAAAAGCGAAAAACAATAAAACTAAATACCTGCATCAATACAGATGTTGTTCGGACGTTTCAACCCTGTCTGGTACGATAGCGGCACAATATTCTTTTTCAGTAAAAGTTATATCACAATGTTGAAAAAAATTAAACATAGAACAGATAATAAATTATCATTTATCGTCCATTTTGGTTAGGTTTGATACCACAACGACACGGTATCCATTTTCAACAAAAATTATATAGCAATGTTAAAAAAAATATAAACATAGTAACGGAGAAAGATTTAAAAAAAAAGTTAACAAACTCAACTTATTTGAAAAAATAAACTAAATAATGAATAAAAACTTATTAAAAAAATAAATACTCAAAACACATGATAAAAAATAAATTCTAAAAAAATAGAAAAAAAAATAAATAAATACTTAAAAAAATATATTACTGTTCATGAAGAGTCTATTTCCATATGTATATATAAAATAAAATAAAATATGAAAAAGCAAAAATAAAAGAAATGAAAAGTGTTCTATTAGTTATATATAGGGTAAATATCATAAAAACCAATATAGTTTCTGTTTTTTCTTATAAAAGTTCTACTTTCGTCTATATTAAAATCCCCTTCTACTTGTTAATTAGGAACATAATTGTGAATTTTTTTCTAAAAAAATTTTTTAATTGCAAGTTGGGTCCTTTAAATTTATGCTTACTTACATATCATGTACTTTAACTTATATTTTTTCTCAGTAATTTCTATCCCATTATAAATTACAAAAAATAAAAATAGAATAAATTAAATTTAAAAAAAAAAATCCATACTATACTTTGTTGCTTATCCTAGCTAGAGCTGTCCAAAATATTCCCGGGTAAAATGGGCTTCATTCAGTGATGACAACTCTTCCTATTTTTATGGGATCATTAAGAGTAAAGAAGCGAGGAGTAAAATGCATGGTTTATTTATTAATGGTGTTTGGTATAATGCTCCCAGCCTTGTCAAAAAAAAGCTGTCATGTTTTTGTGTCTCTATACGGATTGGAATACGGTAAATTATGACCGTTTGGTCGGGTATGGGATCAATCACCTTTTGTGTCCAAAATCCGAATAACCTGTTTTAATTCGTTTTGCTTGATAACTTAGACATTGGGGGTTAATGCAACTGTGTCCTGGATATCCTCGGCTCATTTAATTGCAAATGGCCATGACTTAAGCACGGGGTGTGGGCATACACCCGTCAGATGCTAATGCTATAATAAAATATTTTCTTATCCTTTAGGGGATACCCTTTATGGGTTAAAGTGGTGTGTCGGTTAATCATGTCTCGGAGTTTAGTTCCGGGCCCCATATGTATTGACAAACCTGTAATACTAATAACAAGAGATATAGTTTGTCCCAAGTTATTTATGAAAATTGATATACCTATGGTATATAAAACATTTTTGAAATATTTTCAAAATGTGTCGGCTATTTGTATTTATCAGTGTAAACTGATGTATCTTTAAAAGACTAAGTGCATGTTGCAAAGTACGTAAATAAGCTGAAAGGTGCCCAGCAATTGCTTAGTGGAATTCGCAACACCATGCAAGAAGCCTAGTGGTCTTTTATGTAATCTTTTGTTTATCCGATACGCCTACGGATCATTTATACACTTCGGTCTGTATATTATTTTGAGCTTTCAGACAATTGTAAATTTTAATAATTATTTATACTCCCAAGACTTCCGCTGTGTTATTGTATCAATTTGTCATATACCCAAAGTCCGGGCCCACCAGGAAATCAGGGTGTGGCAGGTTGGTATCAGAGCCAACATTTGGGTGAATTAGACACTAGCCTTTTGTGTCTACACTCAAATTTCATATTAACATAATCGTTAGACTTTTCGAGTCTAGGCATTGACTTAGGATCACTCATATCTATTTAAGTTATATATTTGTTGTTTTTGATTTTTGACAGGTTATAAATATGCCGCCAAGACTGAGAGGACGAGGAAAAGGTCTCATGCAGGGAGGACCATCTAGACAGATACCATCACCGTCCCATAGTTCGGACCACCCGCAATATTCGAACGAGCCACACTCATCGCAGCCATCGAGACATTCTGTCTCGCATCATTCCTCACACTCTCACTACTCACACCACACTCACCATTCGCATCATTCCCATTCACATTCTCACCATGACTCTTTTGACCATAAACAGTTTATCAACTCGCCACCACCTAGCCAAATTCAATAGAACCAACATGATGATAATTCTGACCTAGAAATCCCGCCATCAGGATCCCACATGCATCTAATTGAACTGTCAAGTCATGCGGCATCCTATGCAGGATCTCCTTATCAGGGTCCTGATAAATGAGACTAATATTTTAATCAATTTACTTTTGTTCATACACCACCATATCCACCTCCGCAAACGCCGCCACCTCCATAAGAGGACGAGCCAATGGAGCCCGCGGAACAACCTCAACCACCACCACAACCGAGGAAACCTCGTGGTGCACGTATGTCGGTACGTGCTGGGCAATGGTCGTGTTCGCTTCCACCTTTGCCTCCAACTTATCCTACTATTCTAGAGGACCCACAAATGGGTGGATCCTCTAATGTTGAACCAGTTGTTGAGCTACCTCAACAACTACCTATGGGTTTTGATAAACCTATTCCTACATATCCAGATATGACTGGATATTATCCTTCATACATGGCAGCACCAATGGATTGTAATTATCCGGCTCCGTCATACGACCCCTATTTACAGGCGGTTGTTCACAATGCACTTTATCCATCACCATTTCCACCTGCTTATCCAAATGCTGGATATCCCAATTATGGGTACCAGTATCCTGTTGCTCCTCAACGGCAACCACAACCACCGCAACAACTCGAGGCTATTAATCAAGCCTTGGAACGAGCGGAGCAGATTCAACGAAAAACTGAAAGGAATGAAAGGAGAACAAGAAAGATCTTCCAAAAACTTTCCAAGATTATCAGATGAATGAAGATTATATTTTTCTTTTATTTAATTTAAATTTCAAAAGTCCATGTTGGACATGTCATTGTATTTCTTATCGAAAGTCCCTATGTGGACTAAGCTTTGTAATTTCTTTTAAGTCCCAATAAGGACCAATATTGTAAACCTTTCATTAATGATAATTTCAAATTATCTTATATTTTGCCATTGTTCAAGCTATCGTCTCAATTTTAATTCGAACTTTATTGATCTATGCGGAAATTCACAAAAAAATCTTCTTAATAGTTTTTGACCAGCCATATGGCAAAGGCTATATTATTGGTAACAATAAATGACAGTGTGGCAATGAGGAATCACACTGACCTAATAGGTGGATGACTATGTCCAAACTTTATAGCCTCTATGGTCAAATGAGACCTTGGCTAAAGATATATATATTATTATTGTCAAACCATTAAGATATTATTCCTGTATTAACCTTCAAAGTAATGTTAATACTTCTGGCAGTGTGGCAATGAGGAATCACACTGGCCATCAAGGTCGAGGACTATGTCCAAGCATTATAGCCTATATGATCGAATAAGATCTTGGCTAATAATATTAATATCATCAATGCGATGATCATTTTATTTTTAACATTCAATGTAATGTTAAATGATTTGCCTATGGGCTATATCTTATTGTCAAATTAGACAATGGCAGTTGTGACGATATGGTGCACTGTCCAAAGGTAAAGGACTATGTCCAAACCTTATAGCCACATGATCGAATGAGATCGCGGCTCAAAATATTATAAAAATTTTATTGTCAAATGAGAAAATGGCAGTTGTGAGCTTATGGCGCACTGTCCAATAGGTGGAGGACTATGTCCAAGGCTTATAGCCTTTTATGGTCCTTTCAGACCATGGCTAATAATATTTGATTAAACTTATTTAACATTCAAGGTAATGTTAAATCATATTTAGGTAGTTATGAGTATGCGCACACTGGCCCAAAAGGTGGAGGATATATATATCTAAACCTTATAGCCTATATGGTTCAATAAGACCATGGCTGATAAATTTTGAAGTCATCATATTCGATGACCAATTATAATATTCAATATAATGCACTGAGCAATAATCTATTTTGGCTTGTAGTCCAAATTTTCTAAAAACGGCGAACCAGAATTCTGGAAATGCCAATAGCGGGCATGGTAATGATTGACATGACACTCACGAGGGTGAAGGAAATAACCTTCAAGCCCTGATTACTGCTGAAGTTGGCTTCTGTCGCAGCCCCGACCCCTGCCCCGGAAGCAGGCGGCCGCGGGACAACCTCAGAGCGGGTGGTATCGGTTTTTATTAATTTGGCAGCGGAATTTATACATCAGGACCCGTAGTTAGGAAATATTTTTACCAGAGTTGAACACCAAAATTTTATAACAATAAATGGGATAAACCAAAGTTTCATTTGACAATACATTTGTAGGGGTGAACCCTAATTATTGAAAATATAAACTCCTTTTATTTATTTAGGTAACTTCTATAGCACAACTTTAAGCCTTCAGTGCTCTCCAGCTGGCTTCTATTTGGCTTCACATTAAGTTACCTGAAACACGTTTTAAAAAGGTTTTATCAGCAAGAAATACTGGCAAGTGCATCCCAGTTTAATCAAAAACAACTTTTATACCTTTACAGTATTGAGAGCGATTACAATGTTTATATCGACACAGTTACTCATTGGCTAACTCTTTGTTCAATAGTAACGGATTCCAAATAATGTATACAAAACCCTAACATACCGGCAGTAATTGTAGAATACATAGACTCAATCACTGTTAAGTATAATTGAAAACATTTGAGGTTTTTATAAAAAGATTTATAAAAATAGATGTACTCACATTGTTAACTTAGGTGATACTATTGTAGCTTCCTGGTGATTCTCCTAGTTATTATCTATTAAAATTAAACAATGCACACGTGTTAGTAAGATAACCCAAATCACATTAACCGTACAACTCGAGACAGAACTCCAACAACTGAGTCAGACAGAGCCTTGACATGCATTACGGAGTCCTAGATCAATCGGGTGTAACACGAGACAGAACTCCAACTACTGAGTTAGGCAGAGCCTTGACATGCGTTACGGAGCCCTAGATCAATCGAGTAGGGTAACAACTACGTGATCGGGGTTATAATACTTACAAAGAGGCAGAGCTTCGCTTTTAAGGGGTATTATTCCCAAGAGTTTTAGCTTACAGAGAATTTGAGAGAGAATAGAATTTTGAACGAGGAACAACTGAGCTCTCGACTCCCTTTTATAGGCTGATCAGCTACCTCGTCGCGCCCTGTGATGCCCCAAGGCCTGCCCGTCGTGGGCCGCCAGCCGCCATAGCTAGTCCTAGGCTTGGTGAATCAGCGAGTATAGCCTTGCCACGTGTTGACACGTGGCGCAATTGTGTGCCGGACAAGTATAGGCCGTCGCGCCCTGCTAGACACTTAGGTCTCACCCATCGCGGGCCGCGAGACACTCTGTTTATTGTTTTTATTTGATTTTTATAATTGTTAAGGTATTTCAGGGCCGTTTCTCGTATACGGGGTATAATAGGAACATTTAGGGTTATGTTAAGGGGTTTTAGGAGGGTTGTTATAACAAAGTCATGGAGAATTTCATGGCAACTTTTAAAGGAACGGGTGCGACCCATCCTAAATCCCAATCAATCCCACCATCTTCCACACCTAAATCTGAAAGCTAACATTATTCCTCGAATGAGAGGAGTGAGCCTAGACGTGTGGCCAAGGAAAAAACCCAGTCTATTAAAGACGGGTGTACTTATAAAGATTTCATATCTTGTAAACCTCGAGACTTCACAGGGGAAAAAGGAGCCATCGATGCCATGAAGTGGCTCGATGAGATGGAAACAGTCGTGGATATTAGCGGCTGTGCTGACAAGGATATTGTTAAGTATGTATCTCAATCTTTCAAGGGCGATGCCCTGACATGGTGGAAGGCCATGATTCAGTCTACAGGGTAAGTATCCCTATATAATATGAATTGGTCCAAGTTTGTGGACCTGATCAAAGAAACTTACTGCCCTCCACATGAGGTTGAGAAAGTGGAGTCTGATTTCTTGACTCTCACTATGAAGAACCTGGACTATCGAAAATATGTGTCCGACTACAACTCATTGTCCAGATTGGTTCCTTATTTGATCACCCCGAAATCCAAGTGCATTGCGCGTTTTATTGGTGGATTAGCACCAGAGATCAAAGGCATGGTTAAAGCCTCTAAACCCACGACCTTTAGATCTGTTGTAGATCTATCTCTTTCCTTTACTCAGGATGAAGTGAGGTTGAAGTCAGTCAAGACTGAGACTGACGGAAAGAGGAAGCGTGATGATAATCGCTTCCAGGATTCCAAGAAAGGAAAATTTGGGTTCAATAAGAACCAACAGAGGTCTGATGATAGGCCTACATGGAAAACTTGTGGGAGACAACAATGGGGAAAGTGTCGGACAAACCAGCAGTCAAAGCCATGTGGCATCTGCAAGAAGACTGATCACAAGTCACTTGATTGCAAGGACTTAAAGAATGCTGTATGCTATGGATGTGGTGATAAGGGCCACATAAAGACCAACTGCCCTAAATGTACAGTTGAGGGTAATGCTAAGCTTGGGGAGGCAAAGAAGTCCAATGCTCAAGCTTTCTAGCTAACTGCAAGAGAAGCAGTTAAAGATGCTAATGCCATTACGGGTACGTTCATCGTAAATGATATTTTTGCTAGAGTTTTATTTGATTCTGGAGCCGATAAGAGCTTTGTAGATCATAAGTTTAATAAGCTTCTAAATCTACCCTTAAGAGCTCTAATATAACTTATGAAGTTGAAATGAATGATGGTAGTATAAAAATAGCCTCCACGTTTCTTGATGAATGCGTTATATCCATTAAGAATCATTCTATCCCTGTTAATCTTTTGCCAATGAATTTGGCGGGATTCGATATAGTTTTAGGCATGGATTGGTTAGCTCATAATCAAGCCCGTATTGCCATCCGGTGAAGTACTCACCATTCATGGAGATCAACACTATGGATTGCCAGAGAAAGTGTCTTTGCTTAAGGCATCCAAGTGTCTGAAAAGAGGATGTGTCATCTACATGGCACATGTGACAATTGATAAATAAAAGCCAAGGATTGAAGACATCCCAGTTATTTTAGAGTATCCAAATGTTTTCCTAGAAGACTCACCCGATCTGCCCCCGGAGAGGCAAGTCGAGTTCGGGATCGACATCTTGTCTGGATATGCTCTTGTAGCTAGAGCTCCATACCGCTTAGCACCCACGGAGATGAAGGAGCTGAAGGCACAATTGGTCGAGCTATTAGAGAAAGGCTTCATTCAGCCAAGTTCTTCACTTTGGGGAGTTCCCATACTGTTCATTAAGAAGAAAGACGGTTCATGCGAATGTGCATTGACTACCACGAGCTGAACAAGATAACGATCAAGAATCGTTATCCACTGTCAAGAAATGATGATATGTTCGATCAATTGCAAGGAGCTAGTTATTTCTCGAAGATTGATTTAAGATCTGGTTATCATCAACTAAAAGTGAGAAGTGAAGATGTTCCAAAGACTGCTTTGAGAACCAGATACGGTCACTATGAATTTCTTGTGATGCCTTTTGGGCTCACAAATGCACCATCAGTTTTCATGGATCTCATGAATAGAGTCTTCAAGCCGTATTTAGATAAGTTTGTCATTGTCTTTATAGAAGGCATACTTATCTATTCTCATAATAAGAACAATCACGAGAAACATCTTAGATGCATTCTTGAATTGCTAAGGCAAGAGAAGCTTTATGCAAAGTTCTCTAAGTATGAGTTTTGGCTTAGAGAGGTCCAATTCTTAGGACATGTCATAAGTGAGCGAGGTATCCAAGTAGATCCCACCAAGACTGAAGCTATAATGAATTGGGAAGCACCCAAGACTCCGTCTGAAATTCGTAGTTTCTTAGGATTAGCTGGTTATTATAGAAGGTTCATTGAGAACTTCTCAAGAATAGCCACTCCTTTGACTACATTAACCCGCAAGAATGTCAAGTTTGACTGGGGTCCAAAGCAGAAAGAATCCTTTGAGATTCTGAAGTAGAAATTGAGCAATGCTCCTTTCTTAGCCCTACCTGAAGGGATTGAAGACTTTGTTGTTTACTGTGATGCTTCATACACAGGAATGGGTTGTGTGCTTATGCAAAGAGGCAAAGTGATTGCATATGCATCACGACAACTTAAGGTGCACAAAAAGAAATACACCACCAATGATTTAGAATTGGGTGCCGTTGTATTCGCACTAAAGTTGTGGAGACATTGTCTATATGGCACAAAGTGTATTGTAAACACGGACCATAAAAGTCTACAACATCTGTTTAATCAGAAAGATTTAAACATGCGACAATGCCGTTGGATGGAAACTTTGAATGACTATGAATGTGAGATTCCTTACCATCCCGGTAAGGAAAATGACGTTGCTGACGCCTTGAGTTGCAAGGAAAGGGTTAAACCGATTAGAGTTAACACCAAAAGCATTAACTTACGTTCTAGCCTGAATGAGAAGCTGTTAGATGCTCAAAAACAAGCCTTATTAGAAGCAAAATTCTTCTAATGAAGGATTAGGTGGAACTATTGAGCAGTTAATACCTAGAAATGATGGAATCCTGAGATTTAATAATCGCATATGGGTTCCTATCTTTGGAGGACTCAGAGATCTGATTCTCCAGGAAGCTCATAATTCTAGATATTCTGTACATCCTGGGGGAGACAAAATGTACCAGGATTTGAAAATAAATTATTGGTGGATGTGTATGAAGAAATCCATAGCCACTTATGTAGCTAAATGTCTGACGTGTTCGCAAGTTAAAGCTGAACATCAGAAACCGTCAGGACTGCTACAACGACTTGAAATTCCCACATGGAAATGGGGGATGATAGCTATGGACTTGATTACCAAGTTACCAAAGACCAAACGTGGCAATGACACGATCTAGGTAACTGTCGACAGATTGACTAAGTCAGCCCATTTTCTGCCAACCAAGGAAACTTTTAGTTCTAACAAATTGGTCAATTTATATGTGGACAATATTGTGTCTTTACATGGAGTGCCAGTATCTATAGTATTCGATAGAGATACTAGATACACATCACATTTTTGGAGAAGTTTTCAACAATCTTTGGGCACATGATTAAATTTCAGTACGACTTACCATCCACAGACTGATGGACAGAGTGAGCGTACTATTCAAACATTGGAAGACATGCTAAGAGCGTGTGTTATTGATTTAGGTGGTAGTTGGGATGATCATCTACCCCTAATCGAATTCTCCTACAATAATAGTTATCATACTAGCATCAAGGCCGCTCCATTTGAAAATGGAGCGGCCTTGATGCTAGTATGATAACTATTATTGTAGGAGAATTCGATTAGGGGTAGATGTAAAACACTCGTTTGTTGGGCCAACTATCAGGACCTGAGATAGTCCTGGAAACCACGGAGAAGATTATTCAAATCCGTGATAGGCTCAAAGCTGCCCGTAATAGGCAGAAGAGCTATGCTGATAAGAGGCAGAAACCTCTTAAGTTCCAAGTTGGGGACACAGTATTATTAAAAGTATCACCCTGGAAAGGTGTGATGAGATTTGGAAAGAAGGGCAAGTTGAGCCCGAAATACATTGGACCATTCGAAATAATTGAACGTGTCAGTTCTGTAGCTTATACTCTTAAGCTACCAGAGGAACTCAGTGGAATTCACGATGTGTTCTACATATGTAATTTAAAGAAATGTGTAGCCGATGAGTCGCTAGCAATGTCGCACCATGATGTACAGACCGAAGTGTATAAATGATCCACGGGCGGATCAGATAAACAAAATATTACATAAAAGACCACTAAGCTTCATGCATGGAGTTGCAAATTCCACTAAGCAATTACCGGGCAGCTTCCAGCCTATTTACGTACTTTGCAACATGCACTTAGTCTTTTGAAGATACGTCAGTTTACACTGGTAAATACAAATAACCGACACATTTTGAAAATATTTAAAAATGTTTTTATATACCATAGGTATATCAATTTTCATAAATTACTTGGGACAAACTATATCTCTTGTTATCAATATCAATACATATGGGATCCGGAACTAAACTCCGAGACATGATTAACAAACACACCACTTTAACCCATAAAAGGTATCCCTATATAGGGTAAGAAATTATTTGGGAGAATTGCATATTTCCCCTTATAAACTCATTTCAATTGCATATTTACCCAACCCCATTATAAAATTGCATACATCCCCTTCACCATCAAAATGACAAAATTGCCCCCTTTTCAAGTTAACACAATCTGAGATAAAATTACAAGGTAGATCAAGCGGCGACTGTTCAATCCTTCTTATTCGGATCTCCTTCTCTTGGCGATGAGTTTTCAATCGGAACTGGCGATTACAATCTCTTGGTTCTCCAACTTTCTCGGCGTCTGCGATTACATCACGCAACCCGACTCGGTTTGTTTTGATCATGCTGCCCAGATCATCTTCTTTTCGAAAACCTTTTTGAAATTGTTTTTAGGTTTCATTGCAAGATGGTCTTCCTGATCCTCGAAAAATAGGGATTTTGAAGTCTAGCAGTTACGTTGTTTGGTCACTACAAATGGTCTTATAAATCTATTACAGAGACACTAGAGTTACAAATCCTTAATGGTGTGTTCATGTTTGCAATTCTACTGCTCTGAATTCATAAACCAATTATTGACCGAATATTAATTACCTCTAATATAAAGTCAGCCTTTAATTCAGTTTCATGCTTTTGGTTCAAAATTCTACCTTTACAGGCTTCATATCCATTGAGTTGTTGATCAAGATTGATACGTTGTCAATTAGTTGTTATCATAAAGTGTTAAAACTTTGATATTTACTTTTGCATTTTGGATAAAAATATATGTAGGCTAAATGAAGGAATCAAATATTTACGAGCAAAGCCACTCTTCTTTCATTTGTGATTTGTGAATGGTGCTTCAGTTGTTAATTTTTTTTTGTTTTACGGTTTTTTTTAATCTGCAATTTTTTAGGTTTTAGTAAACTAAGGGTAAAATAGTTAATCTATAATTTAATTTTTATAAAATAAATCAAAATTGCTAAATTTGCAATTTTATTAGTTAATGAAGGGGAAATATGCAATTTAAATTTAGGCTTGGGTAAATATGCAATTAAAAAGATTTTCAGGGGGAAATATGCAAAAAACCCAAAATATTTTAGTACAACATTAGCATCTGACGGGTGTATGCCTACACCCCGTGCTTAAGTCATAGCCATTTGCAATTAAATGAGCCAATGATATCCAGGACACGGTCGCATTAACCCCCAATGTTTAAGTTATCAAGCAAAACAAATTAAAACGGGTTATTCATATTTTGGACACAAAAGGTCATTGATCCCATACCCGACCAAGCAGTAATAATTTACCGTATCCCAAGCCCGTATAGGGAAAATAGGTTAAGAGTATCTACCTGACTTAAGTCTTTACAATCCAAAGAAAGTTACAAGCACAACCATTCAAACAAAACAACAAGTAAGGTTGAAAGTTACTGGACTCCCTTAGTCTAGAATAAATGGACTTATTATCCATTAGCATGTTTACGGGTCCTATTCAAGTTATAGACTTGGACCGGTTAACTAATATAAAACGGTACGGTTCGCTAGATTAAGCGGTGACCGGATAGAATGTGGTTTAAACCCTTAAAAGTACTATGACTTGTATAAGATAGGGTAAACAATAATACATTCTGATTAGAAGTGAACTTGAAGGAGTTTAACCTAATTCGGCTAATTTATATAAACTAAGCTATATAAGTCAACCGTACGCGCATAGGCGGTATCGGGTGATCGGGTGATTGGATGAGTCAATGATTAATATGTTACCATATTAGTAGGTATTACAAATTATATGTTCATTATGGTTTAAAACCATTTTATGCTCAAAAAGGCATTTCGGTCAATAATAGGCATAATACGTGAACTTGCATAAAACCCGACAACTGATTATGATCAAATGCTATAACCTCAGAGGGTTATTTCATAGATTAATATTTTCATAGATTAATATGATCATAATAAAACTTCAAATCAGCAGCTAACTTAGCTAAATCGGGTCAGAATCGAAAGTCAAAGCAGAAGTCAAACTGAACTATAAACTGAAAATGACGGGTTGAACATTCTTTAACATGTTCTAATATGTTATATTAACTGATATAATGTCAAAAGTATGTCTTTAGATATTTATAAGTTTATTTTATACATTTTCCAAAAAACTGCATTTTGACTTCCATTTTAACATAACTTTGACTCGTCATTTAACCAACTTAACGTGATCTTTAGGAGGTGCCCTCATAGGGGATTATCACCTACCATATTATGATCACGTAGCCATATTCAATTCGAATATTGGCTGGACCGTAATGGTCATAACCGAAAGTCAAAGCAAAAATCAATTTGCTTGACTTTCGGCTAATTACTTAGCCTAGAAAAGAAAAGAGCTATGAAAGAACACTTACAAGTGTTCTAGGAGGAATAAGAACTTAGTAGGAGGCCTCTATAGATCGAGAGCAATCTCCAAGAGTGATAGAGAAGAGAAAGTAAGAATGAGCAAGGAAAATGGTTGCACAAAGGGGCTATTTATACTTGAACATGATTCTCTAGATCATGCCAAGTGTCCCCAAACTTCTAGAGTTGATTAGTGTCCAAGGACGTGTAGGAAGCAGGGAAGGTGTGGCAAGTTGTGAACAAGGTGACACAAAATGCAGGCAGCTGCAACCCCTTACGGGCCGTAAGGGGTGGCAGCTTACGGTCCATAGTTTTAAACTGCTTATGGTCCGTAAGTTATTAAACCTTACGGTCCTTAACCGACTGCCAGTTACAATAATATAATTGCCTTACGGTCCGTAAGGCTTTAGGTCTTGCGGTCTGTAAGGGTCACTCAGAGGCCAAATTAATTGGCATGTTAACATAAATGGTCCCTTCACATCCAATCTTCCACATTTATACAAAAATAGTCCCTCTTGTCTAAATAACTTGGCATAATTAAGAGTTGATTGGACACGTGTTGCCATATATAATTCGATAAAATTTTTGAGATGTTACATCCTCACCCCCTTAAAAGAAATCGCGACATCGAGATTTTATTCAAAAAGATGGGGGTACTTTTGTCTCATAATAGACTCAACCTCCCATGTATATTCTGGGCCACGACGGGAATCCCATTTGACTTTCACGATGGGGATTAATTTCTTTCAGAGCTTTTTAACATGTCGATCTTCGCTCGAAATCAGTTTCCAATGAACCTCATGTTTTCATCAATCTGCACATCATGGTGCGACATTGCTAGCGACTCATCGACTAGACATTTCTTTAAATTAGATATGTAGAACACATCGTGAAATAACAGCTGTGTATCTTGTATAAACTAAGAATGAGAAAGGAAAATGGTTGCCTAAAGGGGCTATTTATACTTGAACATGATTCTCTAGATCATGCCAAGTGTCCCCAAACTTCTCTTGGAGTTGATTAGTGTCCAAGGACGTGTAGGAAGCAGGGAAGGAGTGGCAAGTAGCGAATAAGGTGGCACAAAATGCAGGCTGCCATGACAGACTGCCATTCTGCCAGCTGCAACCCCTTACGGGCCATAAGGAGTGGCAGCTTATGGTCCGTAAGGACCCTTGGCGCCCATAGTTTTAAATTGTTTATGGTACGTAAGGTATTAAACCTTACGGTCCGTAACCGACTGCCAGTTACAATAATATAACTGCCTTACGGTCCGTAAGGATTTAGGTCTTGCGGTCCGTAAGGGTCACCCAGAGGCCAAATTAATTGGCATGTTAACATAAATGGTCCCTCCACATCCAATCTTTCACATTTGTAATAATTATTTTATACTCCCAAGACTTCCATTGTGTTATTGTGAATATCTATATCAGTTTGTCATATACCCTAAGTCTGAGCCCACCAGAAAATCAGGGTGTGACAGTTTTTAGCGATCAAGAATATCAATTGTTTGTTTTAGCGACCAAGATCAGTCAAGAATATCTAAACGATCAGCAATATCATTTACCTATTTGTTTAATGATCAAGGGATCTTTTTAGCGATCATGAAGATTTTTTGAAGGTTTTAGCGATCAAAGGATCTCTTGTTGTTTGTTCCTGCTCGTTTACTCTTCTAAACGATCAACATGATCATTTCAGGATTTGCCTGATCGTTTACTATTCTAAACGATCTAGCCTGATCGTTTGGACATGTTCAAATCGTTTGAGCAGGTTGTGACGGTTTTCAAGATGATCACGTTTTCCTGTGCTATTTCCATTTCGATTCAAGGACTACTTTCTTCCCATCTCAGTTTTTCTCATTTCGATTCCATGATCTTTTTCCAGAAACACTTTTATCATATTCTCATCTAATAGTTGGTTATATTATGGTAGGATTATTAACTAAATTTTAATTGTTTAATATCTGAATGAATTGAAAGGTTACACAAATATTAAACTATGGCTTTCTCGTGTGTGTTCTTCGTCTACTGCAAATCCAATGCTATTATAATTTGTATATTAGTTAGTTCCTTAACTACGATTGTTTTCACATTTTGCTCTACATGTGTGATTTTCCTTCACTTTTTTTGCATTTTTTTTTAAATTCTTTTGACATGTTATGTGACCATGGAGAGTTAAACTGATGTAGTTGATATAAGGTGTTCCTTAACAGAGGCGTCTCTTAGAATTCACGTACCCTGTTCGAGCTAGAAAAAATGTGCCCTTCGAAATCACGGGCCTTGTGTGGAGCCACCATCAAAGCCGCCACTGTTACTTAACCAACTTTAGTTTTATCCGTGTTTTAGATAACTAGTTTTGTATGAAAAAGAAAAAAAAACAAAAAGAAAAAAAAACTAGTGTATAAATTAATTGGGTGTCATATAAGTTCAACAATGTCATATTAGTTTAATTTTATCCGTACGTGTTTAATTAATTGGTTTAAGCACAGGTCTAAACACAAGGATTGGAGTCTGGAGATGGACTGATTGGACTTCAGACCTGCTGGGCTGCAACTAAATTGTTTCTGTTTTGTTTTGGTTTTTTTTATGTATTTCGTTTTCTTTATTTCCTTTGTTCCCAATGTATTAAGTCTTTCGCTAGAGGGCTTGTTTTTGCCCAGTTCTAATAATATTGGGGTTCTGGAAAAAGTAAACTTAACTCAAAAGCTTTAATACATCAAATGTTATACCAATTTGTAGCGCATACAAGTCTATGATATACTAGTTGCTTCTCTCTCCTTGTTCATTTTTGTGAGGAATGTAGTTAAAAAAATTCATATTCTTATATAGTAGATATATAGTAACATCCGGTTATGGTTGTTAATCTTCATATTTTTTTCATCTAACGTAATCCTTCAATCACCGTTCAGTATTATGATTGTTCGTATTTTTCAGCTTTTGAAGTTCTTGGTTTTGGAAGAAAAGGGTTCTTGACGAAATGGAGGCACAACTGTTGTTTAAAGAAAAACGATCACCCAAAACAGGGGCAGACACACTTGTTGGGACGGGATAGAACGCACCCATGAAAACTTTTAACTGTATCCATACGTTCTAATCCGGTTCCAAGTTACAAACCAATTATATATATATATAAAACTACAAAAAAAACGAGCAACTAGGATTGAAAAATCAGTCTCTGATACTTTCAAATCAGTCCTTAATGGTTATCAGAGACTGATTTGCCAGTTCCTAGTCAGTTCCAGATACCTAGTCCTAAATAGTGGTTTTAGTGACTGAACATTAGTCCCGATTGCATGGCGTCAATGGGAACTAACATTCAGCCTTCAGTACATATAAATTCAGTTCCAAATTTATCCCCGGTACCATGTTATGTAAGTCTGATACATTTTTTTGTGACTAAAACCTAGTCTCTGATACTGCTATTTCAGTTTCCAAAGCATTATGTAGGGACAGAAAATCAATTCTTTAAACTATGTGTACTCTGTCCCTAATGCATTTCAATTGTTTCACAATTTCATCACAATTCAGTCTCTAATAAAATATTTTAGAGACTGAGAATTACTCTTTAATACCATACCATATCATTTCAGTCTTGTATGCATTTTTACTAAAAAGTAGTATTGATACCGTATCATTTTAGTCCCAAATGCACCACCACATAACAACCATTTAGGGGTGATTTAAAAAAAATCTAAGGTAGTGTTTGTTATGCAGGAATGAGAGGCGGAATGGAATGGGTCATTATGAGGGAATGAAGAAAAAGGTGTTTGGTTGGTCAAGGGAATGGAATCACCCATTCCATAAGGCATTCCATTCCCTCAAAATCATTCCATCCACCCCCCATGTTTTTTTTTCATTCCATCCCCTCTTGCACCCTTCATTAACAACACCACAACCCCCCACCTTCGCCACCACTCACTACCACTACCATCACCACCACCGACGCCTATCGCCGCCGCCATCCACCCGCCACCGCCGCCACCGACCACCGCCGCCGCCACCTACCACCGCTGTCACCAACCATCGCCGCTACCAACCACCGCTTCCAACAACCACCACCGTCGTCAACGCCGCTCGTCGCCACCAACCACTACCACCGTCGCCGCCACCACCAACCACTGCCGCTACCAACCACCATCGACGGCCGCCGCCACCCTCCGTCACCACCACCCATCATCGTCGCCGCCACCACCGATCGCCGCCACCATCGATCGCTGCCACCACCACCTACAATCACTACCATCGACCACCACCACTCACCATCGATTTTATTCCTTAATTTTCTTGCCTACCAAACAATACACGATAATAATTCATTCCATTCCCACATGGTAACCAAACGAGACATGGAATGGTAATGATACATTCCATTCCCTTGTCCATTCCATTACCTCGTCCATTCCATTCCCTTGTCTATTCCATTACCGCATACCAAACAGACCCTAAGTTTTTCATAATTACAATTATACATACAAATACAAATCGTACTAACACTTGGAAAAAGTCACTAATTTGTAAAAGTTACCCAAATATATGAACATCATTTGATTCACAGTGTAACCTTCACATTCATACTAAACAATATATAATTTTTGTCATAACGGGCAAAAACTGATCATCTTTAAGCAAACTTCCATGATATGATAAAAGCCCCATCCTACAACGTATTAATCTTGTTCATGTTTATGCATCTTCACATCGATCAAGGTATGAATCAAATGATGGTTCCTGAAACAAACATTAATAAACATGTGCTTATCAACTAACATGAATTGAGCATTGAGTGTGTGCCACACACACTTCATAATTGATTTTTTAGTAAATATATCAAAATTGCCACATTTGGGCCACAATAATAAATGTGTATCATGATTACTAGAGAGTACAAATTTGTTACCTTCACTGAGATTGTGTAGGGTCTGTGCTATGTCCACTTTCTTATCTGAACTAAGTTTCCTTGTGACAAATTAACCTTAGGGAAATCAGTTAAGAAAAATCAGTTTCTACATTATAGGTATTCGACTAATTTAAAAATAATATTCCAGTAAATGCACCTTGATAGGTATTCCTTAAGAAGTTATGTGTTGCCTGACATGTTTTATCGGCGTCTTTGCTATCTTCAGTCAACACCTGTTTGCCAAACATAATATATTAACACCAAGAAAAATAAACCATATTTAAATGAACACGAAACTACATTAAAATTACTCCATGTCCGAAATTTGTCGGAAACAGTGGTTTCTACACATGTCCGACGAAATTTGGCATAGGAAACTTGGTTTAAAAAAGCGGGAAGCACACAAAAGTGATGAGGTCTAAAACCGATTTTTTAAAAGCGAAGCGCAAAAGCGGTGAGCTTTTCATACGCAAAGCGCAAAGTGATTATATAATTTATTTTATATATCCCATAAGTGTTTAGCATCCAATATCTATACCTATGATTTAGCTATAATTAAGCTTTATATATGTTTTAAAATGAAAAAAAACATAAATGTACAGCCTAAAAAGCCTGTTGTACAACACTCAGTAGCACAGAAACACACCATGTACATAAGGTGCGCGCCTCACCTGCGCCTCAAGTCAATTTTTAGGCTAAAAAACGCGCCTCACCTGCGCCTTTTGTACATCGTACGCCTTGTGTCACACAACGCGATTTGGTTGGCGCCTTGGGTCGCCTCGTGCCTAGGCACGCTTTTTTAAACCAAGATAGGAAATCCAAATTTTTTCTAGTAGTGTTTCCACAAGCTCTTGAGTCAGACCTGTACTCAAGAAAATAAACAAATTTAACTGAATTGCTTTCAAAAGAACCTAGCAGTTCCCTCACTATAGAATTATGAATCACATAAATAAATCATTTTCTTCATATCAACCATCACAACCACGATGATATTATAGAAACACTGATAGCACACAATTAGCAATATCTTCTGAAATATAAACTTGTTAGCTCTTGCAAACACTGAAGCATTTTGGTATAATGGTATGTAAAGATTTTACCATGCCCAAACCAAAACCATCGTTAGAAAAAATTGGTCACTCTAATTCAATCGAAATAAATAAATATCTAGCTAATGTATAACAAAGGACAAGAGAAATACATAGATACATTAATAAAAAAAAACAAATCGAATTCATATAATAAAATCGCAAGGAATCTGAATAGTTAGAAAACCCTAAAAGTTGTGAAAGAAGTACATCGATGAAGAGATGGTGATGAACGACCCACATTCTTCTTGCTAACTCGCCGATTGTAGAGAAAAGAATCCGAGAAACCCTATGTGCCGTTTATAAATGTGATTTAGGAGAGATTTTGGGAATGGGAAAACAAAAAGAGCTTTAGTTTTGGGGATGAAGCGGGAGTATGAATTAAAATGGGAGGAAAAGGAAAATATTATGGGATGGAATAGGAAATTTAAAATTTTGAATTAATATGTTGACGAAAATAATAAAATGCAATTACTAAATTAAAAAAAGTGTGAGTTAAGGATGAGCATTTAGTATCACGCACCGTTACCAAATTTCTCGTACCGAAATATTTTCATTACCGAACCGGTACCCACTTTTTGCATTTTCGGTACCGTAAAATACCGAATTTTGCCTTCAAATACGGGTATTGTACCGAACATTTTCGGTACTGATATCGAAAGTACCTGTACCGAGCTCATCCCTAGTATAAATATTATGAATAAAACGAGCCATAACATCAACAATCCTAATTCACAATTATTAGGCCTAATTGAGCTTATGTTGTAAGTCAATGTCCTAAATTAAACATGAGCGGCCATAACTAAAAATCAATGGCCCAGATTTTCCGAAACTGATATATTTCCTAGAAATGGTTGAATATGTGTCGGGGTATTGAAGATTGAATATTAGTCCCTACTTGTTTCATCTTTAGAAGAACTCATAGGATAGTGAATTTTAGTTTCAAATAGGATCACTTACAAGATACTTGAGACTAACATTCAGTCTCTAATACTTCCATTAAAATGGTAGAACTTGACACATATAATTAGGTACTAGAAACCGGTCCTTATTCCTGTCATATATATAAAAGGCCTTTAAGACTAAATATCAATCCCTAGTTATCTTACTCTTTTAGGCATTTAAGAACTGATTTTTAGTCTCTAATACGTTCCATCCATATTAGAGAATGTAGATTAGTCGTCAATACATATGCGCCATTTTTCATTACAAAGGGAATCTATTTGGGACTGGCATTCAGTCTCGAAAAAGGATCCCACAAAAACTTTATATTATCTAGACATATTTGTAATTGAAATTTAGTCTCAACTAAGGTGGAAAATATTAGCGACTGATTATCAGTCACTAACATAAGTCGTATAGAAATCAGTCCCAAATATTATTAGCAACTGATAAATCAGTCCCGGATATTTTGAGACTGATATACCAGTCTCTGATAATTTAGTCTCTGATGCTCACACCAAACGGCTAAAACCGTCAAACAGCCTAAACCAAACTAGTTAGATTTCAAACCGGCCAGCTTGCTTTGGTTTTTGGTGGTTAGGTGGGTTCAAGGTTTATGAACACCTCTATATGTTGGTATGATTTCAATATCCCAAGTTCATTTTATTGTACATTGGTCTGTGTAACACTTTTTACCATTTTAGGTCTGTAAAGTTGAGGTTTATATATATACACTTATAGTTTTTCTTTGAGTGATTAGAACTTGGGACCATATCATTGATTATTCAAAAGAAAGACAAAATCCGTATTGTAAAACAAAAAACAACAAAACCATCCATATAATTAACTCTCATCAAACATGAATGATTGGAGGATTACAACTATCTTCTTTGGATCAAACTAAATGAATTTCGCAACTGACCCAAAATACTAACCCTACTTAAAGGGTTAAGGGTGTTTGGATTAACTTACTAGAAACATTTACAAAAATAGTTTTCAACCAGTTAGTCAACTTCAAAAAATGAAGTATTATACATACGTATTTATCTTTAAAAAAAGAGTGCGTTGATGTAGTAAATAAACTGTAATACTTTTTAATTTGATAACATAAGAATACCTTTTTGGCCAGTTTTACTAAAAGAATACCTTTTTTGCCAGTTTTACAAAAATATGAGACAGCTTTATCGGGATGAGAATTGATAAAAAAAATTGGTAAAATTATAAAAATAGTCATTGGCAAAACCTGTTAGAAATCCGGACAGCGGAAGTCATCATCGTAAACATTCCGTACTCGTGTTTGTGTGTGTTTTATATGAACGTACAGAGAATAGATAAACATACATACATACAGAGAAACATGAATGGATATAATAGAATCTTGGTAACTGTAAACGATAGAGAATACATCATATATATACGGTGGTGGTGACGGTTTGTCAACCGACACACCTGTTACTAACCGCTAAATAATATCTAATTTAGTTGCTAAATTATGATCTAGTTATCCTAACTAAATAACAATAATAAATAATATATGCTAAGTTTATATTCTAACACCATCCCCTAAACTTAGCATCGGTAATGGCTCGTCACGTCGGCTTTGATACTAAACCCATTTTGTCTTTAAACTTGTCATGTTTCGTCCGTAGATCCACCTTGATTTGTTTCGTGATGCCGAGTACGGTAATATTGTTGTTCATTACCCATTTTGTCGCTGAAAGTCTTTGATCTGTCGTTAAAGCCAATTTAGTGTTACTAAATCGTTCTGTCGCTCATCTGTTTCCTGTCCCTATCCTTCTTCTTTTGTCGCTAACTGCCGTCGCTAAATCTGGACATCCTTTCTTCCTTTTTTGTTCCTGCCGTTTCTGCATCATTCTTTTCTTCATATTAACATCCGATGATACCGTTTCCGATGATCGGTTCCGGTTGAATCCTTCACTCTTTTCTTCTTCTTCTTCTTGGTGATAGTCTCTATCATCATCTTGCCTGCATTTCCCTGCTTCTTTCATCTTTATCACCCCTGTGTTTTCTCTTGTGATGCTTTCGGTTAATTTCCGATTTCTCTCTTGATTCCGTATCCTTGTCGTCTTCTCTATTGTAATAACCGTCCCTGTCTTCCTGCATCTTACCGTTCAGTTTTTGAACATCTTTACAGGCCAAAACATCTCTTTCGGAATCGTCTTCCTCTCTCCGTGTCATTACTTCGCCTGCATCTCCATTATCTTCGTGACGTCCCGATTCGTATTCCATTAATGCAATTTCGTATTGCAATTCCATTATTGCAATCTCTTGTTTCAAGATTGCAATCGCGCGTAATCGGGGACTCATATAATCGGAATCGCTATTTGTTTCTCGCCTCTTCCCGTGTTTGTTTTCCATCTTCTTCATCTGTATCTTCCCAGGATCATGTAATTTTGATCCTAATTCTTCGTTTTCTAACCATGCGCTCTAATACCACATGTTAGAAATCCGGACAGCGGAAGTCATCATCGCAAACATTCTGTACTCGTGTTTGTGTGTGTTTTATTTGAACGTACAGAGAATAGATAAACATACATACATACATACATACAGAGAAACATGAATGGATATAATAGAATCTTGGTAACTGTAAACGATAGAGAATACATCATATATATACGGTGGTGGTGACGGTTTGTCAACCGACACACCTGTTACTAACCGCTAAATAATATCTAATTTAATTACTAAATTATGATCTAGTTATCGTAACTAAATAACAATAATAAATAATATATGCTAAGTTTATATTCTAACAAAACCATTCTCAGATTTGATTTGGCCATCTTATGAATCCTTGGAGTGACCTATCATGCACCGGATGGGTCTTTGACCACCTCATGCGTCCTTCAGACGTCTCCGGGGATTTTTCATACGTCTATGGCAAACTTCCATAGTTTCCGGCGAGATTCCAAACTTAAACAATTCCAAAAAACGCAATCTTTTTCAACAATCCCACATCGTCTCTGGAAAAACCTCCATAGTTTCCTGGAAAACTTAAACAACCCCAGAAAATTTAATCTTTCTCAACAATCTCATATCGTCTCCAGCAAACCTCCATAGTTTCCCGACAACCGCCGTAATTTCCGGCGAACCTCCATAGCTTTTGGCTTCAACGTCAACCCCAAAAACCAAATCTTCCTCAACAATTCCCAGTAAAAAATTGTTGCTGAAGGGAAGTCCTGTGGAAAACGGTGTTGTCCGGGAGGTTAATAATGTGAATTGACCTTGTGGTGGTGGTGGTTCAAAGAAGAATGTGAAGAATGTTTATAAGCCACCGGAGCAATAGGGAGGCGGTGGTAATGGTGGCTGGAATAAGCTGTGGAAGGGACCAAGGTATAATAATCAAAGAAAGGGTGATCCGAAGTTCTTGATTAAGGTGATGAGGTTGTTGTTTCAAGTATTCAGGATTCAGATTCAAGAACAACTCTCATGATAAAGAACATCCCGAATAAATACAGGTACCTGTAATGATAAAGAACATTCCGAATAAATACACGTTTCTCTTTATAAATTTAATAATAAACAAAAAATTATTAGTTTGAAATCTTCCTAGGCGTGTCCATGTTATATTGGGTATTAGTAAAGAGATTTCCAAAGACTCATCCCATGCATGATGTGTCGTTCCAAAGACTTATGAGATGTCCAAATCTGAAAATAGTTTTGGTCAAATTACCATTTTGTAATTTTCCCTAAAAAATTTCTTCATGAAAACGTAAGTTAGCTATTACTGGTCGTGTATTTAATAAAAGTTTCTTTGATTCAAATAAACCTTGGAGACAAAAGATATGAAAAAGGATCAAGTAGCTTAAAGTTGAATTCAAATTCGTATATTTTAGAAAAAAAGCAAGAAATCTATAAATCTGTATCCAAAAGGTAGTTTCAGATTTTGTTTGAGAACTAAGCATTGAAAAACTAACAACCAACCCATCTTGTGATGTGGAGCCACATATCTAAAAACTAGTTAAATTGAAATTTTAAAGTTTAACATTACCTTGTACAAGTCTACATTTTCCTTGCTATGAACGGTCAACATGTTATAAACAACTAAAATATGTGTTCTCTCATTCCTACATGATGAAAAAGGTAAAAATTAAGCATGGTACATTTGAAAGAAAAAAAAAACCTTATGATACGAATAAAAGGAGATTTCTTCACAATAATAACTCAAAACAATAAGGGAGAAGATAGAAGTAACGAAATAAGAACTAATTAATGTTTACTCTCATATGACATTGGCTGTTTTCTTCGAAGATTGGCAATAAAGTGTTACCAATTGAGGTTGTCGATGGCGGCGGCTGCAACGCTACTGGAATCGTAGATAGGTCTAGAAAATAACAAAAGAAGAATTAGGTTTTATGATTACACGTGAAGTAGGGTTTGATATTTATAGATTCATATTATTGGACCTTTATTGGGCCTACGGATGCTTGTTCAATTTAAAAGGATACAAAATGTTCAATAAAACACACAAAAAAAAAAAAAAACAACGTAAAATGTGGTTGTTGCAATTTTTACACTTGTATATATAGGGGAGGGTCTAAATGAGAACGCTAAATATTGTGAGAACGAATAAAAAAAACCATGAGAACTTGGTAGAAACAATTCAAATTCTAAATTTATTTTTATGCTTATTATTATTATTATTATTATTATCCGAATACATTGCTAGGAATTAAATTTACAAGTTTAAATTTACGAGAATTCGTAAATAAAGAAAATTTACACATACGTAAAAAATCTAATAAGAGTGATTTAAGAGGAGAAATGAATTATTTGATGTTGTAAATTATTTTTTTGATGTTGTATTATAATTTCAACGAGGGTTGTATTAAAAAATAGTTTTGATTGGTGTTCTCATTCGCGCTCTCAGGGGTCTTGCAATATTTAGTGTTCTCAAGATAACCCTCCCATATATATATATATATATATATATATATATATATATAAACGGGATCAGGAGAAAACGGCAAAAAGTGTGAGAACGGTGAGAACGCATCCTGGCCGAACACGTGGCGCGGGGCATGATTAGTGTCCCCAAGGGGTTTTTTTTTTTGTCTTTTTAGTATTCTTCCCCTTTCACTATTTTCACGTTTGACATGCTGCTTTTTTTGCGTGCAAAATAATTTTGGCGTTATGTAGAATTATTAAATATTTGGCGTTTTACTGTTTTTCTCAGATTTCTTTTCGTTGAATTAATTCTTTTTGTGTCACATAGTAAATTTTTGGCGTTATGGCTTTTTCCATGTTATTTTTGGCGTTTTGTATCTTTTTGTTAATAATTGATTACCATAGATTAATATTTTATAAAACTACAATAACACGGAAATCAAAATAAACTAATAGCCTTACGTAGGTGGGATTACATCAGAGAGAGATGTACCCATCGCTTTGTTCTTCACTTTCTTTAGATTCTTCATCATCAAATTTCATTTTTGCGTATAACGCCATTAGATCAACTCTTCTTTGCTGGAGCCTATTCTTGAATATGACTGCATCCTTGGATTTGGATCGTTTTAAGTTGTTAAATCACAGAGTTGTTCAATGATAGATAGCAACCCTGTCTTCAACATTTCTTCCATTGGCGTTGAATATTGCACCCCGTTTTTACAAGTCACTTCAAGTGTTCCTTCTTCCTCATGCAATACCGAACTGCTAAGTTTTGGTATATGAGTATCTTCAATATCATCATCATCGTCTTCATCATCTTCTGCCGGAAATTTTCTTTTCAGTCTTTTTATTACAGTTCTCGTTCTTTCACAATCGTTGTCTATTGGAACCCCAAGGGCCAGGATATCCTTCTGAACATTTTCATTCATTCCAAGCATTGCTTTAATTGTCCTTACCTTTACCATTTTTCCTATCAGAGAACTTTATGATGAATCGTTTCTCTTTCCTTTCAAACCTCCATGCAATAACCTTAGCCATTTTTAAATTTTTTGGCGTTTTGGTCAATATGTGGCGTTTTAGTAAAAAATTTTGGCATGTTTTGAGCTTGGGTTCTCATGGTCTTCTTTTATATTGACTTTTTTTTTTCGCGTATGACAGGTAATTATGGCGTTTTGAAAAAGATAAATAAAATAATAAATGTTAGTAATTATGTTTCCCGTCGTTTCATTTTACTGTTTTTTGTAGTTTACCATGTTTTGTTTTCAGACTCAACTGTTTTTATGGTGTAACACGTCAAATCTTTGACGGCTGTAATTATGACGTTTTGTTTTCCAATGGCGGTTAGATAACTATAGGACTTCTTTTTGTTTTATATTCTTTGCACATTGTTTCACGCTTTTTTTTATAATATTAGTTGTTCAAATTAATTTTGTTATAGTTTGGTAGTTTTTTGAGGGCGTTTTTTATGGCATTATGGCGTTTTACACGCATTTGCTAATTTTGGCATTTTATTATATTTTTCATTATAGCATTAATATTCTTTTTATTGTTTATTAACTGAAATTATAAAACAAACAATAGATAAAGAAAATTAAAAAAAAAACAAAGTAGAAACAATTTATGATTTTAAATCTTCAGTGTCCTCAGTCTTTTTTTCTTTTGAAACTACAAGAAATGTGACAAATAAATGGCGTTTTGGGTTTGCCGTTGTTTATTTTCTTTGTTTATGTGTTGAAGTGTCTTTGTGGATGTTGGAGACATAGATCGACCCCGCGTGGGTGGATGCTATCTGCCTGTTGTCTTCATTATAATCATCGAGGCTAAAGTAGCATTTACACTGGTATAGGTCTCTTCTTATCATCCAAACCTTCTTCAGGAACAAAGATACAAAGATGACAGTATGACATATGGGTGTCATCAGTCCCTCTTTTTTCAATTTTGTCCATCTCATGCAGCAAAATCTTTCTACACACACGTAACAAATCATTCAATGAAGCTTCATGCAGAACATTACTGAGTATCAAAGAAAAGATGTTTTGTCGTCGTATTTTTTGGCGTTTTACATTGAGTTGTAAATTTTTTTAGCAACCACTATGTGTTTTTTTTTGTGTTTTTTTGGTGTGATAAACGGAAGGTGGTGAGACGTTTAATTTTTTTTGGCGCGTAGTTTAGGCGGGATGTTATTTTTATAACAAAAAAATGCAATTAACATTTATCCGAATGTAAGCTTTGGCGTTATATATAATAGCGTTTCATATTTTTTGGCGTTTTTGTAGTCAGAGAGCTTAAATAAAAAGCCTTTAAAAAGTACCCAGTGATAAAATTGGCGTTTTGTATGTATTTGGCGTTTTGTTTTTCAATGGCGTTTTATGTGCGAAATGGTTTTTTACTTTTTTACCCTTAATGAAGCGCGTCCACGTAATAAAATTGTTGTCATTTACTAAAATGCCACCGCGCCAATCTAGTCCAAAGATTGTTTTAATCGGACGATCAATTAGCGTTCTCACACTTTCTACCATTTTCTCTAAATCCTGACCCTATCAGGAGAGAACGCCTCAAAGTGTGACAACGGTGAGAATGATTCTCAACCACAAGATCTTAGTGGTTTGTGGCTGAGATTGATGCGGTGGCATTTTTGTAAATAATAGGGGTCTTGGAACTACCAGGAGGGGTAAAATAGGAAGATCCAATCAAAGGTGCACATGCTAATCACATGCCATTTTCCCCCATCATATTTAAACGACAATAACTTTTTTATACGTGATTATTTTTTGAAAAAAATTACACCATAAAACTCAGCGTTTTTTTATCTTTCCAATGAGTATACTATTGATATACTTTTCGAAAAAAATTAATTGAGTTTTATGGCGTTTTTCTGAACTGGGTGTTTTATGGCGTTTTAGACTAAGTATTTTCATGGCGTTTTTCTGAACTAATTAAATACTTGTGTTTACACTTGTTCACACTATAAGTTACACTTTGGACCCTGAAAATATAGCTTTTTTTTGTTATGGCATTTTAACTAGTATGAATTCTTTTATTTCCAATCACATTCCCCCAAAGCTGAAACTAATTAAATACTTGTGTTCACACTTGTTTACACTTATTCACACTATAAGTTACACTTTGGACCCTGAAAATATAGCTTTTTTTTGTTATGGTGTTTTAACTAGTATGAATTCTTTTATTTCCAATCACATTCCCCAAAGCTGCATGAAACTAATTAAAAACTTGTGTTCACATTTGTTTACACTTGTTCACACTATAAGTTACACTTTGAACCCTGAAAATATAGCTTTTATTGTTATGGCGTTTAAACTAGGAGCCGGCTAAAAAATGTTTTTTTTGAGCTGTTTTAAATTATATCTCAAAAAATAGCTTTTGAGTGTTTTATGACGTTAAAAAAATGGTTTTTTTGAGCTGTTGTAAATTATAGCTAAAAAAAATAGCTTTTGAGTGTTTGGCGTTTTTCTAAATTGGGTGTTTTTATGGCGTTTTATTTGAACACCCAGTTTATGTGAGTGGATTTTTTGACAATATTACCCCTTAGTGTAATTTAACATCAATGCCACGTGTCACCACCAAAATCGTTCTCACCGTTCTCACACTTTTCACCGTTCTCTCTAAATCCTGACCCTATATATATATATATATATATATATATATATATATATATATATATATATATATATATATATATATATATATATATATATATATATATATATATATATATATATATATATATATATATATATATGGTTTCATTTGAGAACCACGAGAACCAATATGAACACAACAAAATAAACCCACCCACCACCCAAAGCATGACCCCCCACGTCACCATAACCCACAACCCAAAAACCTAACCCCCCCACCCCATAAAAAAAACTATACCTTATCAAAAAAACCGTAAAAAAAACCTAACCCCCCCCCCCCCAAAAAAAAAAAAAAAAACTAACCCCCACCCCCTAAAAACCTAAAAAACATAACCCCCCTCCCACCACCACCCAAAAACCTAAGAAAACCTAAACCCCACCTCCCAACCGCCAAAAACCTAAAAGAATCTAATCCCCCACCCCACCCCCAATAACCTAAACCCCCCTCACCCACCCCACCCAAGCTAAATGCTAAAAATTAAACCATAAAGCTAAACCCCACAATTAAATGGAAAAAAAATTGAACAACAGTACTCATGCACATGTGCATGCGAATGCACATGCGCATATATCGCATACACATGTGCATCAATATTGTTGTTCAGTTTTTTTAGGTGACGTAATGTGGGGGTTTTTTATAAAAATATATTTTTGTGTGTTTTTAATTTTTTAGGTATTTTTGATTGTGTTCACATTGGTTCTCGCGTTTGTCTCAATAAAGGGTGGTTCGTAACGAATCCTTATCCTATATATCGTGAGGGTTCTAGAGTAACACCAGGTTGAGAGTGAACTGTGTGAACTTATCTGTGCCATTGGATTATATCATCTAGAGATTTTTAAACAATGGCAAGATTGTAATTACAATGTTGTAACTTTCCTTTAAAATAATTGGCAGAAGTGCATTTGCGTCTTTTAAATTGCATTTATTAAACAATATAATCAAAATCCCTAAAATCTTGCTAGTTTCCGTATATATAAGATACACAGCTGTTAGTATATACACATGTGTAAAAGTCTCGTTAGTATTAGTTTATACAAGATACATAGCTGTTAATTTATACACATGTGTACAGTCTCGCTAACTATCAGTTTATACAAGATACACAACTGTTAGTTAATACACATGTGTACAGACTTTTATACATCTGTGTATTATATTCATAAATGGTTACATAGAGGAGGAGTTGAGTAGAAAGTGGGTTTTTCCTAGAAAGTATAGAAAGCAATAAAAATATGACACGTGGCATGGAGGGATTTTAACTAAAAGGGCACTTGTGTAATTTGACATTTTATTTTGTTTTTGGAATTTTATCTCTCATTAACTAACAATGCATAAGATTATGGAAACTGTTTCTCCATGATTTTCTGAATGGTGGTTTCGAAACATAGTAAGACGTGAACGACACAAAAGACGAATTGAACTTACTTAAAATGGGTGATCGAGTAGCATCTGAAGATAACCTGTGTTTTATTGATGTTGTTGGTGCACTTGTGTCTGTACTTTGTCTGTATTCGGTCTGATATAAACGATGTCCTGATTTGTGTTGTAAGTTGACCAAGTCAACCATCCTCCGGTTTGACTTGGACAACAGTTGAGAGATGTTCTGATCGAAGGATAGCCTCGAAGGATACACCTGATCCTTCGAGGTGATCGAAAGATATGGTTCGACCATTAGATCTCGAAGGATGATCCTTCGAGGTCCATGCTGATCTTTCGTGTAACATGTGGTTGACAGATGATCCTTCGGACCATCTGTCGAATCCTTCGAGCAGACTTGCTGAGCTGGGTATATATACCCATGCATGTGTTGAGTGTGAGTTAGTTCTGCCATTTGCACCGAGAGATAGAGAGTCTTCATTGAGAGCATTCTGTCCAGAACTCACACACACACTTAGAGAGTTTATAGAACATTTCTGTAAACATTGAGCTTGTAACCGAACCCTCATTGCATTAATACGACTAGTGTTAATCGGTGAACTTGTGTGTTTGTTTCTCTACTTGCCACTAACTCGGTTTGCTTGCTAGCTTGGATTCCGCACTCGCTAGTAGGTTTGTATAACAAGGTTTAGGTTCGTCATCCACCGGATAGGGACCTACAAGTGGTATCAGAGCCTCGCTCTTTACCTTGTTTAAAACCGGGTTTGTTCAAGTGTTTGGTGTGTTTGAACACTTGGTTTAGCACCCGTTTTTGGTAGTTTTTCTTGCTTGTTTAAACTGAAAAACGGTTTCTAAACCTTTGGGAGTGTTCAAGGTTGGGTTGGGTAACTTGAAAAATTGTTTTTAAGTAACTTGGTATTTCCGGTCAAGTTCCGATCAAGTTTTCCGGTGACTAGTGTGAAGATAAGGTTTTCCTTTTTGGGCAATCTTTTCAAAGTTGGTGGGAAAGTACGTCTGACCATACCTTTTGCCGAAAGTTGACCTTACCAACCTGTCACCTTTTCACCAACCTTTCACATCAGATCAGATTGTGTCAGAGCTCTCGAAAGATATCTTTCGACATCGAAAGATCATCCTTCGATATCTTTCGACCAAGGAGGGCTCGAAAGATTAATATCCTTCGACCCATCCTTCGAAGTCTGAAACATATCCTTCGAGAAAGGAATCATTTCGAAAGATTAGTGTCCGAAAGATTAGGATCCTTCGTATTGGTGAATCTTTTGAGATCTGTTGATCGAAAGATAAGGATTTAACACGAAAGATAAGGATCTTTCAAAAGGGAATCCTTCGTGTTCTTGAGTCTTTCGAGATCATTGTTCGAGAGTCAACAGTAATCCTTCGAGTACTGTTGATCCTTCGAACAAGATTATATCTTTCGATTGTGATCTTTCGATTGTGATCTGTTTATTGTTAACAACTTTCTGTGATTTCAGATCCTTCGACCAAGATCCTTCGGCAGTGTATCCTTCGAATCATTCTTACTTAGCATTTATTTTGCTCATCTATCATGAATCCGAGTTGGTGGGGAAGTCCGGCTCCAGACAGTGGAAAATACATGAATACCAGTCAATCTCCATCATGGGCCGAATCTCCGGTATCTACATCCTCACAAACAAATGCCACTCCAGCTGGTCAATGGGCGTTTGTTTCAAATCAAACTCCGAGTATTCAAAGTCTTCTACTAAGCAAAAGTGAAACCGGAAGTTTGAACAGGCCTCCAAAGTTGATGCATCTTCATGAATATCCAGGATGGGTTGATCGTTTCCATACATACATTCTTGGTCAAAATACAGAGTTGTGGTTACGGTTCATTACGGAATTCGATCAAACTATCGAGGTTGCTGCTTCTTCGACAGCTACATTTGCCGATCTTCCTGATGATCAAAAGAAGACGTATGACTTAGAAAAGAAAGCATACGCTATTCTCACTCAAGCACTGAGCAAGGATATTTATCATCAGTTCGTCAGTTTCAAGACAACGAAGAAGCTGTGGGATGCATTGAAGACAAGAGGAGTAGGTAATGAAGCCACACGTCAACTAAGACGAGATCTACTGAAGAAAGAATTCGATGGCTTCACATGTATGGATAAGGAGTCCTTGGGAGATATGACAAGCCGTTTCTATCATCTGCTTACTGAGCTGACCAACTTTGAAGTCACAACGACTCCAACAGAGGTGGTAAAGAAGTTTGCCGATGCATTGCCTCCTCAATGGAACAACTTCCTGGAAATCTTGAAGTACAACGGAACGTTGAGAACCACAAATATCAACGATTTCGTGCAGCTTCTGGAGAACAAGGATCAGGAAGAAACATTGAAGGCAAAGAGAGTTGCAGTGCCACAGAATCCAGAGATGTATTATGGCACCTCCACTACGTCATCTGCAAAAGCCGGTTCACATGCTCCACTTCAAACGGCGTTTGTCACAAGCACGGATATGTATGGCAATCCAGTGCAAGTTCCTGTAAAGCCGTCTCCAACCACAGATCTGTATGGAAATCCAATACAACCACCTCCTCCTCCTCCTGCTCAACAACCACAATATGCATGTTATGGAGGAACATCATCTGCTGCAGGTCAACAATCAAAGCCAAATACAGTACAGCTTGACACTTCAAGTTTTTCTAAAATCAGTGTAGAAGTAGCTAAGGAACACATGGAGCTGCTTAACACTGTAGTGAGCGCATACTGTGGGTTGATAGAAGGTCAGATTGGAAACATTAATCTGACACAAGAAGATTACAGGCAGATTGATAAGGAAGAGATGGACTTGATGGATATCAAGTGGGCCTTTGCGAGTGCTGTGAGAAGAGCAAAGGATTGGATGGAAAGTACTGGCAGAACCAGCTTGGAAAGTAAGCGAGACACCAAGTATGGGTTCGATAAGCAAGCTGTTAAGTGCTTCAACTGTGGTGAACGGGGCCACTTTAAACGGGAATGTACAAAGCCAGCCCAGCACGGGAATCAAAACCCCTTCAGGAACCAAGGCAACCAGCAGAACAGAAACAATGATCGTACATTGGTGCCTGTCAACAACCAAACCAACCGAGCACTTGCAGTTCAGGTGGATGAAGGTTGTGACTGGTCAATCCAGTTGGGTGGTGATGCTCCTGATGGAACAGCATGTTTTGCTCAGATTGTGAAGGAGCTAGTTCACACCAGTGGTGGAGAATCTTCTGCCAGTGGTGATGAATCGTCTGAAGATGAAGACTCCTCTGGATACAGCAGGAGTGTTGATGAAGAATCATCCAACTCTGGTGATGATCATGTGGGTGAGACATCTAATGTTTCGGATGATATTGACATTGATGAACTCTTGGGGGAAGCTGTAGCAGAAACTCAAAGAAGATCTATTCTGGTGGATCAAGCTGCTTACTCTTCGTCTTCTCTCCATTCAGCCTTTATGGCTAATGTCGACGGTTCATCAAGTCAGGTATGTGTCGATGAACCCACTGCTGTTAATTGTGATGAATGTGCTAGGTTGCATGCTAGATGTGCTGATCTTGAGAAAAGTATGTCTGAGTTGCAAGGCAAACATGATGCTTTACAAGCTAGTTTGTTTGACTTGCAAGACAAACATACTACTGTGAATGAGAATTTGAGTGACTTGCAAAGTAAGCATGACGCTTTGCAAGAGAAATATGATGTGACCTTTCTCCACAATCAGAAATTGACTGTGGATCTCTCAAAATGCACAGAAGCTAACATGTTTTATGAAAACCATGAGAAAGAATTTAAGTCAGTAATTGAAACATTAAAGAAGGATAAAACAGAACTGACTAAAATGGTTTCAAGAAAACAAACTGATATTAATTTGTATATATCTCGCCTTGAGAGTATGCAAAAAGAGATGGCTTGTGTGAAAACCGAAAGTGATGCGATCAAACTCAAGCTAGACAGTTATTTGAGTTCTAGCTATGTGTTAGATCACATCATTGACGTTCAGAAGGAAAAGAGAGATGTCACTTGCATAGGGTACAAGAAGTGTCCACCACTAGTGAGACATAATTATGATGCCATGCCTGATGAAGAGGACAGAGTTTTCTTTGAACCTTCTGTGCCTCTGGATGTTAAGGAGTTTGCTGCAGGACTCGGATACCAAAAGGAAGTATCCTCAGATTCAGATGTGTCAGCAGATACATTTGTGAGTGCTGAACAGAATCAAGATCCTCCAGTTGTGATTGAGGATGCTGATTCGTCTGATGATGAATCTGATGATACTGTCCCAGCAAAGTCTGATGCGGTAGTCAAAAATGAGGACATACCTCTTGAGAATCACATTCTATGTGATCCCCCTGTTCAACCCGCTAAGACTGTTGCAACTGAGTCCTCATCTGCAGGAGAGCCGGAGAGTGTGAATTTGCTGTACACTCTAGTTGGTGATGATAAAATTTACTCAGACAAAGATTTTCCCATTAAGAACGTTAATCAATCCTTAATCTGCAAAGTCTTTGAGAATTCGACGAGTAAGTTCTTGGGAAAGGCAGGACCTAAAGTTACAGTTACACAGTGTCCTCCTATTCCAAAGGCTGAAATTCGAAAACAATTTGGCAACAAGAAATTACCAACAGTGACAACACAGCAAAATCACACCAAACCCAAAGGTAAAGCACCGGCTCAAACTAACAAGAAGCCGAACCAAAAGAAGAAGAAAAATGTTAACTTTGTGAAATCGACGGGAACAGACAAAATTGAAAAGTTTGAAAATCAATCTAACTTAGATTTTGTCAAGAAAGCTATTGTCGAGAAAAGAAATGAACCAAGCAGTTCAAAGCCTAGTACCTCGGGTTCACAAAGTTCAACATCATCGGCTAGACGATCACATGATTCTTCGGGGTTTGTAGAACGAAGATCCTGTTTTGAGTGTGGAACCATTGGGCATATTATTAAAAACAGCCCATATCTTCATAAACAAAAAGGAAAGGTTGATGATCCCCGTGGCAAAACTGACCGTAAGCCAACTGTTTCCACAAAACAAGATCCCCGCCTTGTAAAAGAAAGGGAAAGGAAACAGAAACGCCAACAGGTCAAAAAGATAGAAAAAGCGATTAAAACCGATGCGGTTCAAAAACAATCTGTTGTTGTAAAACCAGACAATTCTAAAACTTCAAATCATCAAGAAGTTAAACTTTTAAAGAAAAACACTGGTGAAACCAAACAGACCTGGAAACCTAAATCGGTTACTGAATCAGGGGGACCATCACAATTCACCAACCATCAAAGACAAGAAGTTATTGTCATTGATGAAAATGGAAGACCCAAGACCACAATGGCTTGGGTCCCCATCTCCAACTAATTCATTTGAGTTCATGTGCAGGGTGCTTCAGGAGGAACTATCAGTAGTCACTGGATTGTTGATAGTGGGGCATCCAGGCACATGACGGGCGACATGAAGCTTCTCTACGACGTTAAATCTATTAGAGGAGGTTATGTTGCTTTTGCTGGAGATAAAGGTGGATACATTACGGGAGAAGGAATGATATCTAACGGGATTGTCAGCTTTGACAAGATCAACTTTGTGCAACAACTTGATCACAATCTTCTTAGTGTTTCTCAAATCTGTGACAAGCAGTTCTCAGTACACTTTGATGCTAATGGCTGTTATGTGCTGAAACCCGGCTTCAAAATTTCAAAAGAATGGATTCTCTTGTCGGCTCCAAGGATAAATGATTTGTACGTCCTTGACATGAGCCAGGCTATTACTACGTCTGCACAAGCAACTTGTTTCGTTTCTAAAGCCACAGAAAAAGACACTATCTCTTGGCACAGACGAATGGGTCACATTCACTTACGCAAAATGAATCATTTGGTTTCAAATGAATTGGTGAATGGTGTTCCTCTCAAAAATTTCCATCTTCAAGACATCTGTGTTTCGTGCCAGAAAGGAAAGCAAACAAAGAAGAAGCACCCTACAAAGAAGATCAACACAGTGGCAGTTCCTCTTGAACGTTTGCACATGGATTTGTTCGGTCCTGTCAAGCACAAGAGTATTCGGGGTGATCAATACTGCCTCGTGGTTACTGATGATTATTCAAGATTTTCTTGGGTTGCGTTCATGGCACACAAGAGTGAAACCTTTGGCATCATCAAAAACTTGATCATTCAGATTGAGAATTTGTATAAGTTAAAGGTTAGGCGGATACGTAGCGACAATGGTACTGAATTTAAAAATCATTCCATGGCGGAGTTCTGCACTTCAAAGGGTATTCTTCATGAGTTTAGTGCAGCTTATACTCCTCAACAGAATGGTGTCGCTGAACGTAAGAACCGCACATTGATCGAGACTGCTAGGACAATGTTGGTAGAGTCACAGTTGCCCATTCCATTCTGGACTGAAGCTGTGGCCTCTGCATGTTACACATTGAACAGAGTCCTTACAGTCAAAAGACACAACAAGACCTGCTTTGAGCTTCTTCAGAAACGGAAACCAGATTTGTCTTATCTAGAACCGTTTGGAGCTCCATGCACAATCATTGATCCTAATGGAAAGTTTGGGGCAAGAGCAATTGATGGATACTTTCTTGGGTATGCCACCCCTAACTTACGAGTCTGGAATCTAGAGACTAAAAGGGTCGAGGAATGGTCTGAGGTCAGAGTACAAAGGCACACCTTGCCAGTCAAAAATCCGGGTCAACCTTGGATGTTTGAGTACGATGACTTCTTCAATTCGATCAATGTTGAAACCGTTGAAGAAAATGCTGCGGCTAGGATGTTTTTCGAGAGTGACAATGCAACAGTTTCACCGGTGGTTCGTCCAATTCTTGTGAATCAAGAACCATCTTCTTCGGTGAACAACAATACTCTCAACAATGAGGATTTTCATGATGCAAACGAATTGAACGAATCTTCAGAGGATGATGAATTTCTAGATGCAGATCAGGAAGCTCCTACAACAGCAGTTCATGGTACTTCAGAGGGTACTCCTCCAGTGGATACACATAGAGCAGCTGAGGCTACTGCATCATCCTCTTCGTCAATTCCGGGTCTTGAATTGGTTGTTGATCTTAATCTTAACAACCTGGGTATAAATGTTCCAGTTCCAGATAATCCAGAAACAAGGATTCATAATACCCATCCTCAACAAAACATCATTGGAAATGTGCAAAGTGGCGTACAAACAAGAAACATGTTGCGAAACAACAACAATGCAGGCTTGTATGCAGCTATTCGAGAATCCGGGCAACAAAACGATTGGTCCTTCGCGTGTTATGTCTCACAAGAAGAACCAAGAACGTGGAAAGAAGCCTTGAAGGATAATGCATGGGTTGAAGCAATGCAGGAAGAACTGCAACAATTCCAGAAGCTGGGTGTCTGGAAATTAGTAGAGAAACCTGCTGGATACAAGAAGATTGGTACCCGTTGGGTTTTCAAATGCAAAAAGGATGACCGCGGAGTTGTTATCCGAAACAAAGCTCGTTTAGTCGTTCAGGGTTTTCGTCAGATTGAAGGGATCGACTACAACGAAGTCTATGCACCTGTTGCACGTCTCGAAGCAATTCGAATCTTTCTAGCCTATGCGTCCTTCAAAGGATTCAAGGTCTATCAGATGGACGTGAAAAGTGCATTTTTACACGGTGTGGTTGAAGAAGAGGTGTACGTCGAACAGCCTCCAGGTTTTGAAGATCCTATCCATCCCGATCGGGTTTGGTTGCTCAACAAAGCTCTTTATGGTCTTCATCAAGCACCACGAGCTTGGTATGCAACCTTATCACACTATCTGCTGGAGAACGGTTTTCGTAGAGGTCTTATCGACTGTACTCTTTTCATCAAAGAACAAGATGGAGATCTTCTTCTGGTACAGGTATACGTTGATGACATTATTTTTGGTTCTACTAATGATGTCTTGTGTAGGGAATTCGAGCGCATTATGCAGGATAAATTCGAGATGAGTGCTATGGGGGAAATGACCTTCTTCTTGGGCCTACAAGTACAACAAACGGAGTCTGGGATATTCATCCATCAGACTAAATATGTTGGCGACATCTTGAGCCGGTTCCAGATGTCTGATGCAACGCCCATTGGTACCCCATTGCCAACTAATCACGGAATTACTCCAGACTTGAAGGGAGAAGCTGTTAGCCCTTCAATCTATCGCGCTATGATCGGATCTCTTATGTACCTCACAGCATCAAGGCCAGACATAATGTACCCGACGTGCCTGCTTGCCAGATATCAAGTCAACCCGAAGGCCTCACATCTTGCTGCTGTTAAAAGGATTTTTCGTTATTTGAAGGCGTACCCTGACACCGGTCTGTGGTACCCTAGGGATAATAACTTTGAATTGGTAGCTTTCAGTGATTCTGATTTTGGCGGATGCAAAATCGACGGCAAATCAACAACGGCTGGATGTCAGTTTTTAGGAAATCGCCTAGTTACATGGCAGTGCAAGAAGCAGACGTGTGTAGCTACATCAACATGCGAAGCTGAATACATTGCTGCCTCAAGTTGTTGCTCCCAAGTTCTTTGGATCCAACAACAAATGCGGGACTACGGTTTTGAATTCCTAACTACTCCTATTTACGTTGATAATTCTGCTGCTTTAGATATCACTAGAAATCCTGTGCAGCATTCAAAGACCAAACACATCGAAATCAAATATCACTTCATACGTGATTGCTTTGAGAAAAGGCTAATCGATGTTGTTAAGGTCCACACCGATGACCAACGTGCCGACTTATTTACCAAAGCATTTGACAAATCAAGATTTGACTTTTTATTATTGGTAAACGGCATTAAAGTCAAGCAAGAGTAAAACCAACATCGGAAAATCATTTTTGTACATATCTTTGTGTGTTTTTAAATTTATCTTAGTTTGTTGATTTTAGGGGGAGTAAATCCAAAAATCTGAAAATCCAAAAACATCGAAAAATTTCAAAAACTCAAAAACAATAGAAAATCAAAAATGAGTTTCCTGGAGAGCAAAAGAGAAAATGATAGTACATCAGTGGTCTATCCTAACCTCTTTAAACCTTAAATGAAAAACGATAAGCAGCTCTATATAAGATGTATCGGTAGGCTCACAATCATTTTAAAGTGTGCAGGGTGATATAAATCTTAATCGACTGAAGACCAGGTGGGAACCATTCATTGGCATATGGTCTTAGTACCGAAATTTCGTTTGATAGATTGCCGAGGTTCTGAGATATTCGGTCTTTATGCTGCTTATCATCTGGGTATCATGGTTGTATCTTTTACCGAAAAATAACGGGGATGCAAGTCTAGATCTTCCATGATACCATACATACGTGTACATATTGCATACGACCTCAATAAGTGATAAACAATCACATGTCCAATTCAAATAAGTGATAAAAATATCACATTTATCCGGGTGCCAAGTTCGTCTCTCTGCTGTACGGAAGTACTGACCTGTTCACGGACTTGCACCTGTGCCCTCATGCATACGAAAATCAAGTTCCTCATCAATAAGTGATTATATCACATAGGGCTTGTTTTCAATTCAAAATAAGTGAGTATCTCACAATTTATACGGTCAAACAGATGATAATCGGTATACTCACCGGTAAGATGAACTCTCGTGCATACCTTGATACGGGAATGTGTCGTGATGTGGATGAACACCGGTCGGTAAGTATAAATCATACATTAACGTATCCTCTAAACATGATTACATCTGATAAGTTGAGCTTAAGTGGACAACAATACCGATAATTGTTATAGGATGCTTATCTTAATGTTAACTAACTGAACAACAAGAGTGTTTTGGCATGACCGTACACTGATATGATTCTCTTACCCTCGAAACTCGCAAAAAGAATGTTTGTATATATTTATTTATTTACTGCTTAATTTTTATTGTTTTTCTTTTAAACAGTTTCGTCGTTTGGTGCATATCAGCACGACATTAGCGGTGATGTCGTTTGATAACACTCAAAGGATTTTAAATTGTTGTCTTTTAATTTCAAAAATCCCAAAAAGATTTTAGGTGTGTTTTAATTTAAACTTTATAAAAGCCAAAAAGATTTTATTTCTATTTTAATTTCGATCGTACGATGTTGGAACTCGAGTCTTCGTTGCCTGAAACCTGAACGAAAACCGAAATGACTAAATCTTCATAAACGGTCGAAATTTGCATGTTTTGAAAGTTAAAGACTTAAATTGACAAATTTATTAAACTTTCAAACTGTCGGACGGTGTTTGATTATGACATGGTCATTCGTGTGTCATTTGTTTATACTATATTCCAAGCAGTTGTTCTCATTACGCGTTTAGATTTCTTGCATGTGCAGATTCTAAAGGCTGGGAGAACATAGTCGATGACAAGCTCTGGAATGAAGACACGACGAGAAGGCGCTCAAGTGATGAAAATGATCGAGTTGCCGCTGCCCATCATCAACACCACAAGGATCTTACTTCATAAAGTTAAAGTATTTCACGAGCATAACTCAAGGGGGAGCTTATGTTAAGGGGGAGTTTGTCAACACACTTCCTACATGATACGGGTAGTTTGTTGATACACTTTCTACTTTCAAGACGTGAAGACTTTGAAGATCCTCCGACATTGAAGACATGATAGGACATCAGAGTCTTGAAGACCTGAAGACCAAAGACCGTCGAAGTTCAAGACGAGTCTACACTTTTGGAAGAACAAGACAAAGCTTAGAGATCAAAGACAAAGCTACAGCCAAGGGGGAGTTTGTTGGTGCACTTGTGTCTGTACTTTGTCTGTATTCGGTCTGATATAAACGATGTCCTGATTTGTGTTGTAAGTTGACCAAGTCAACCATCCTCCGGTTTGACTTGGACAACAGTTGAGAGATGTTCTGATCGAAGGATAGCCTCGAAGGATACACCTGATCCTTCGAGGTGATCGAAAGATATGGTTCGACCATTAGATCTCGAAGGATGATCCTTCGAGGTCCATGCTGATCTTTCGTGTAACATGTGGTCGACAGATGATCCTTCGGACCATCTGTCGAATCCTTCGAGCAGACTTGCTGAGCTGGGTATATATACCCATGCATGTGTTGAGTGTGAGTTAGTTCTGCCATTTGCACCGAGAGATAGAGAGTCTTCATTGAGAGCATTCTGTCCAGAACTCACACACACACTTAGAGAGTTTATAGAACATTTCTGTAAACATTGAGCTTGTAACCGAACCCTCATTGCATTAATACGACTAGTGTTAATCGGTGAACTTGTGTGTTTGTTTCTCTACTTGCCACTAACTCGGTTTGCTTGCTAGCTTGGATTCCGCACTCGCTAGTAGGTTTGTATAACAAGGTTTAGGTTCGTCATCCACCGGATAGGGACCTACAGATGTCGATGTTCTCATCTACCCATCGGGCCAACGTTGCAAGCGCCCTTTTGTATACATCAAGAACCTTGAGCCTCGGGTACACATGATCACCTTGTTGGTAATAATTTTCTCTGTAAATAAAAAAAAAGTAGCAGATTAATACAGTTATGTTTTAGAAGGAGGATTTCTTGACGCTGTGTTTTACCATTCATGCTGGTCATGATGGAGGATTTCTTGACATTGTGTTTTAACAGCAAGCAGATTAATACCGTTGTGTTTTAGCATTCATGCTGGTAATGCTGGAGGATTTCTTGAAACTGTGTTTTACCATTCATGCTGGTACGATGTGTGACATTTGTCATGATGTGTTTTCTTGATGTTGTGTTTCTTCATGAAGGATAGAAGGAAGGGAGAGAGAAGAGAGAAAGGGAGAGAGAGAGAGAGAGAGAGAGAGAGAGAGAAAATCGCAAGAAATGTGGGGTGGTTTATGGAATGACAGTTATTTCCATATTTAAAACAAGCTAAATGACATATCTACCCCTGATTAATTAAATAATCCCATTATAATCATGAACTATCTTCACCATTCTAAAATTTAAATACAAACTAATGATATGTAGAAAAAAAAACCGGTTTAAATCATAAAACCGCCAAAATCGAACTATTAAACCACCAAATCAGCCAGTCCAGCTGATCGAGACCGAGGCCACACATCCGTATCAACAGACAGAAATATGAAAAATAAATTTATAATCAACTGACGTATCAACAGACAGAAATATGACAAATAATTTTATAAACAACCGACATAAATATGACAAAATCGAACTATTAAAGCCAAATCAGCCAGTCAAGAGCAGTGATGAGGCCTGGACAAGGTCTTGACCATGTAATTTAGAAAATGCTTCGCAAGCCCATGGAATATGGCCATCTGCCAGCACCCTACAGGCATTATCATAAACAAACAACTTTTAATGATCGCGTTTGCTATTGTTGTTTTCTTTATTTTAGGAGATAAAAGGACGATTAAACCATTGCTTTCTCACAAATGAGTTCCACAGATGCATCATCTGTTTCTCATCTTTAGAAACATCAACGAAGTCGAGATCTGATAAACATGAAAGATTATGTTAGCATCTCAGCAGCAAATTTCATTAGAGCAGCACACGACCCATGATTGTAAATATCATAAATATGAGGTCAGAGAAAAACATGACACACCCTTCAGTCCTCAAGACCAGCAACATCGTCATCAACTTCATCTTCGCTGTCCCGCTGATCAGCAAACAATTGTTCCGATGCCATTGTCTTTTACAAAACACAAATAAAATGTAAGAGATAAATACATTGTTTATGGTGAATGCAAAACATCTTTTACCAACAGAAAGAAAGAAAACACAAAACAAAACTAAAAGCCTAGATTAAAGCTAACAAAGATGATAAGAGAGGACTATATTTGATAAAGGAAAAATAAAATAGAAGTTATTAGTAGCAAGCGGAACCTGAGCTCTATGAGAGTGAAAGAACTGCCGCTTCTGCGACAGGGAATAGATAAAATCACCAAGACGCAAAAGAAGCGATAAATGGCTACGAATTTGAAATACACCGTTCCTACATTATTCACAATCGTTTCACATTTAATGGTAAATAAAAATTAAAATGGTATTATAAACTGGTTAGAGATGTAAGGTTGATTATATCACTCTCACAAATCACTCTTAAATACAAAATATGAATAAAAAAATGTCTCATCTAGAGCATGAACATTATGCATGTGATTATTGATGATATTTGGACAAGATATACCTGCACTTGCATCCATCGCATTGCACTATAAATAGATCTGGATTGTATGGCATTTCACACTCGCAATACCTTCATATCATGTATATAACCAATTATTTCATAAATCTTGTCAGGTAACAAAATGAAGTGATTAAGATTATAAGAACTATAAATTAAAAGCAACAAGACTTATTTCAAAAATTATCAAACAAAAGTGAATACATGTAGTCAGTAGTTGACAGAATCAAATTACTCACACGACAACAAAAACATCGACATGACATTTTTTAACATAGTTGTATTCAAATCGGCAAAAATAATCATCAACACCGACACGCTTTAGGTTCATGTAGTTCTCCAAGGAATAAACAACATACTTCCCTTGGATGGTATGAATGCTCTGCACCTCATAGTGATTAGATAAAAACACCTCCTTTATACCATGAAAGCTTTTCCTCCCTTGCTCTGTCTCCTCAGGCAGGTAATACCACCGAATCAGAGCCATTTTGTGACAACCCGAACCGTCAAGGTTTGTGACTGTTAGTTTTGTGACCCGGATTTCCTCTTTATTCCTTTTGTTACGTTAGTCATTAAACTTTTGTGCTAGAAAACTTGTTAGAAACTTTTAAGTATTAACAAGGAGATTTAGTTGCGTGTTTGGGCCAACCGTATTTGGGACGCCCACACACGGTATGCATCTGGGCCGCGACCTTTCCCCATACTACCCTCCTTCTCTTGTTTATAAACCCACCGGCCCACATAGGTTATGTTAGGCCGATCGCACAAGTGCAAAGCCCAAAACATTGTTGTGGATATATACGATCATATTAGCTACGTAGTTGGTTTTTGAAAACTATAACCCTAGAGCTTCTGGTCGAGCGACGGCAGATTCCCCTCCCCTTTGTCGAAGTCTCTTACTCTTAGAAATCAACCTTCGTGTCTAGCATTTATCAATCTTCTGGTTAGTTCAGTTATGTTATTTCAATTCTGGATTCATTGTGTTTATTTTATGTGGATAAACATATAGATATTCAATTCTTGATTTACGGTTAATTCTTGTTAAATATATGGTTATTGTAAATGACAATCATGATGAATGTTAAATGATTAGGGTGCATGTGGTGTGTTGAATTGGTAGTAATGTTTGTCAGATCCACTAAGTGGGTAGGTCCAATAAGCAATAGAATTCACATAATTGTTGCCAAGCTTACACGTGATGGTCTGATGACCATGTGAATGTATTAATTGATGAGAATGATCATGATGATTTGTAGGGATATACGTGTAAGCGAACATTAATTATGATTATAACTAGATTTGATATTGTTATCATTATATGACTAATGCATGGGGTTGTTACGTACATGACACGAGTAGGGGACAGTAATGATGGTTTATGTGGTATTATGTGGTTTATGATGGAATGGTAACGCACGGGCTCTAAACAAATAAGTGTTGAATGTAGTTTAGGTGGGTTGAATAATAGAGGATAATAGATGAGTTGCATGATGTGATTTCTTGTTAGAATTGCATGATTTAGGTGATGTTGGGTCACTGTTTGAGCATTCAACGCATGATAGGGATTGTTGGTTTGGACTGAATACCTTAACGTGTCATATGCTTATTATCTGGGCTGATGTTTGGTATTGGATTGTTAGAAAGTATTGGATTAGCTTATTAGTTGGGCCACATGTAACTACTGAACACACACATATAACCTGAGTTGTGGTTCTCGGCCACAACCGAGCCAGTTCGCAGTTGGGTCGCGACAACAACACGAGGCCACGAGGTTCCTATGCACACAACCCAGCTGGGCCGTAGCCAACTGGGCAACGTAACTGGACTTGGGCCAGCAATGTTGGGCCGAGAAGGACTGCCAAGGCAGTGTTTGTGCCTAATATTATTTGGTGGTCAATGAACGATTGTTGTGTTAATAACTGTGGTGCATACATGTCTTGTTATTTGGGTCAAACATGTTTAATAACTGAATTGAATAGAGGACTACTAGATTATGTATGAATGCGTAAAACATGCTTGAGTGATTACATGTTAAGCATCTGGTTGATACGCGAGGTGTATGAATAAACTGTTGTGAAATGGACTATATGTGTGCCTTATGTGAACGGTGATTATACTTGATGTGAACCTTGAATACGTCAATTTAGTTGTACGTAAAAATGCATGAAAAACTGACTATTATCGGTAACCCTTTTAGGATGTGGTTGTTCAACTGTTAATCGAGTAAATAATCAAACCGAGCAAACCAAGGTGAGTTCACTGCACTTTTCTAAGCATGCGTCCCGGTGGTTTGGGACATCTGGTAAACGTTTCTGAAGAGAATGCTGGGTAAACTGTTTAATTGGGATGTTGGTTATTGAACACAGTATAAATCATGTAAGACCCCGTACATCTACCGTGTTGCTGAAGAAGCAACGAGGTATTTAGTTGATAGCGCTATTAGGTTTGGCACCCTCACACCGGGCCGAAAGGACGGGCGTGAACTAATTACCTGGACTTCATGACCAATGCCTGGTTAGAGGCATTGGGGTTGGGCATTCTCATCGTGTATATATAAGACCCCTTACATCTATTCAAGGTTGTTTGATACCTTGACCTCATGACCAATGCCTAAATGGAGGCATTGGGGTTGGGCATTCACATCTAGTCGCCATATACGGTAATCGAGTAATAACAACATCAAATCAAATCATTGAACTGTCTTATACATATATCTGGTAACTAAACGCGTTAACAAAACTTTGAACTCACCAGCGTCGTCTGACACACTTGTCTGCATGCTTGCAGGTCTATAGGCTTATATCATTTGGAACTTGCTGTCTGGGAGGCTGGAGTGGTCATGGGTCGAGATACATGGAATCCTAATACAAGCTTAACGGATTATGTACACATGCTTTACAAAACACTTAACAAATGAATTATGCTTCCGCTGTATACAATGAATGACATGTGACGTTTGTAACACTTTATGTTAATGAATGAAAGTTTTATTTAAATATATTTATGAGTTCGACGTGATTGGTGGCTTGGATCCTGGCACGTCACACGCCTCGCGGAGGTTTCCGCATGTGGTATTTTGGGGGTGTGACACATTTGATGTTCAATACCCAACAACTCTACTCGAGCAACAAGAGTGGATGGCTTAGGGTCATCAGACCTTATACGCATGTAATCACTGACTGTACATACAAACAAATCAACAACACCGTCAAGTCTCACCAAAAGTAGTCTTTTAACCTAATATTAGAATGTATAACAATAAAAAAAGTTCCACATCATTAACTTTAAGGTTATACAATCATAATAATTGGACTTTGAGTGTTTGCATGATATGCGTACACTATAAAACAATAAAAAGAAGTTCCACATCATTTAACTTTTAGTTTATGCAATCATAATGGCTAGATAATGAGTGTTGCATGATATGCATACATTGCACGATGTAAAATAGACATGTCATACCTTTGATTATTATGTTGGTACTGTTGATGGTGTAGGAATTTACATTCTGGGCCATTATTGATAATAAATTTGAGAAATACTGCAAAACTTTTTGAACCTGAAACGGAAAAAGAAGAAGAAAATGACCAAAAGAGAAAAATGTGAGAGATCGCTAAGAAAAATAGGTGAATTTGAGAAAGAAAAGTAGCAATTGGGTTTTAGCCAAAAGTCTGTAATAAAGGGTGAATGAATAGATGCATTTTAAAAGGGGTGGGTGATGAATATACAATGAATAGGATTTTATGGCAAACATTAAATGGTACGTAAAAACATGTTTATTTTTATTTGTATACGGGAAAATTACCATAGAACACTTAATTGCTGCGAGAAAAGGAAATCTATATCATTTATATTTTTTCAATAGTTCATAGTTTTTGAACTTTAGGCTTTTGCATACATATGTGTTAAGGGTGAATGAGTGGATACGTTTTAATTGGGGTGGGTGATGAATCTATCGTTAAATGGATTTATGGCACGACACTAAACATATATATATATATAGTGGAGAGTTCAAATAAGAAGAAAAATTTTGTAAGAATAAAAAGAATAAGTTTTAAACCAATACAAATACTCCATTTTACTTCATTTAATATGTGTATTTAATGTTATTAATAAGGGCATATAGGTAAATTTCTAATTGTAATTAATTAGCTAACTAATGTTATTAATAAGGACATATAGGTAAATTCTTAAATGTGTATGATAAATTTAGATATGCGTAGAGCAAATTTCGATAAGTGTAAGATATATATAGGATAAATTTTGAAAATGTGTAGGATAAAATGTTTTTTGCTTTATTAATGAGAGATAACATAACTAATGGGAGGAGTTATAAACTATTTAATGTTTTACCATTATACCCTTTCTTCTTTTTCTTCTCATATTAAATTTCTTCTCAAATGAACTTTCCCCTATATATATATATATATATATATATATATATATATATATATATATATATATATGCTAGAACATTTACTAAAGTCAAGAAAAGCTAAAGATCATCATGGAACAAATATAATACAACGGGAGGTTATTATCCCATTCAATTGATTTGAAAATCCCCACTCAAAAGTGTAACCACTATACGACCATCAAATTATGGTCTACAAAAGCATGGTGGTTTGTGTTCTTACCAAAAGGTCTCTAACACATTTTGTATATATTTTGGTTAGAAGGTTACATATATTGGTGAAAACATTCAATGAGCATTAAATGTTTAACTAAATTCTTTGAATATTATCAAAGGGAACCTGCACAGTAGAGTGTGCAATTTCGTTACAATAATATAATTTAATTATAGTTCAAAAAATGAGAAAAAAAGTTGAAGGTGTCGGTTATTAGGACATTATTTTTCCGCTATCTTGAAGGGAAGAAGATGATCGATCTTGAGGTTAGAATGGTGGAGAATTATATTTCAAACATTTCACTTTATAACCAATATATCGTATCATCTTACTCTATCGCGTCTTATTATCTCGCGTATTAAATTTCAAGCTTTCACTTTAAAACTCATTATATCGTATGTCTTAATATCTCGTGTCTTAATATCATGTAAAAATTACCTTTCTATCTCAAAAAGCTGTATTTTAATATAATAATAACGAAATATCCATTTAGGTATAGCCTAGTGGTGTTGGTGAATTAGATAAGGATTGAGGTAATAGGAGGCTATGGGTTCAATCCCTATAGTGTGCAAGTTTAGCCATTAAAAAAAATTATAAGGAAATAGACTTAGATAATTGATTAATAGCCCGACTTCATTAAATTTCAATCTATTTAATTGGTAGTTGAATTAATGACTTGTTTTAAATTTGTCTTAACATGAGTATATATTTATTGTTTTACCCATCTAAAATACATTAGTATATATATATATATATATATATATATATATATATATATATATATATATATATATATATATATATATATATACATATATAACACTAATTGTTGCAAGAAGAAAAATCTATATCATTTCATTTTATTCAAAGGTTTGTAATTTTTGAATTTTATACTTTTGCATACATATGTGTAACTTATGGATACAAGAAAAAATCAAAATTAATATTTCATATCTTTTTATTTTATTTTATACTATACACTTACACTTGTAAGTTATTTGGTAAGATTAATCACACAAATTTCTATATTCTGTCATACTAAATGAACAATCAAACTAGTTGTTTATATATATAAGGGATGGATCTGTTGAAAACTCATTTGAGTTGAAAACCCCACCAACACTGATTTTTTTTAAAAAAAATTTACCATGTTTATTCGATTTAATTTTTTTAAATTTTGAACCTCAAACCAAACATCAAACAAAATCAAACTAAATTAAGAATATATATAACAAACCAAATTCAACCAAATTGAACGAAAGTACTTTTTTCCCCATGTGTGTGTATATATATATATATATATATATATATATATATAGTGAAAGTCTAAAACACAATATCCCTTAACGTACATTACGTACGAGATGAAATTATAACATGCGTAAATAGTTGTTTAACACGCGTGATTATTTCATGCTTGATTATGGTTTGTCAACATGCGTGATTTGGGTTTTTGAGTTTTAAAACGTGCGTAATTTCATCTGGTACGCATCGTAAGTTAAGGAATATTGTACGTTAACCCACCCCTATATATGTATAGGGTGGGGTTATAGAGTGAACACTAATGTATTTGTGAACAGAGTAAACAAATCCTAGCCATTGATTTACACTTGTGTATACACTTGTATTTTTGATAATCAAGGACAAGGATTAGTTCATTAGTGTTAACTAATTATATATATATATATATATATATATACATACATATACATATATATATATATATATATATATATATATATATATATATATATATATATATATATATATATAGGAATGGGTTAAAATGAGAACCACTACGAGTTGCGAGAACCGTGAGAACTTTTTGATCCGGCGCGAGTTGGGCCAAAACTTTTTTGCACAAACGTAGATGAAAACATTATAAACACATCTGTAAAAAAAGTAATAAAAATTGTCGAGTCACTAGTTTTGACTGATTCAAGTTTTTTTACGCCTATCAACTATAAAATTTTACACCAGCGCGTAAAAAAAAATTGTATCAGTCAAAACTAACGCCTCGACTATTTTTTTTTACTTTTTTGACAGATGTGTTTATCATCTACGTTTGTGCAAAAAAAATTTGGCCCAACTCGCGTCGGATCAAAAAGTTCTCACGGTTCTCGCAACTCGTAGTGGTTTTCATTTGAACCGAATCCTATATATATATATATATAATATATATATATATATATATATATATATATATATATATATATAGATAGATAGATAGATAGATAGAAAAGTATATCGTACATTACGGCTTAACGTACTTCACGTACAACAACGTGCGTGATTTGTTCTATAACATGCGTGATTAATGTTTTCAGTATGCGTGATTATTGTGTTTCAACATGCGTGATTTTGGATTTTTGAATTATAACATGTGTGATTTTAAAATGAACGTGCGTAATTACCTGTCGTACGTGATGTAAGTTAAGCCGTAATGTACGTTAACCTTCCTCTATATATATATATGTACGTACGTATGTATGTATGTATGTATGTATGTATGTATATATGAAAGATGTAGTTAGCTACATCTATTTGAATCATGAACATTCTTCATCATTTTAAATTTTAAATACAAACTATGATATGTAGAAAAAAAACTGGTTTAAATCGTAAAACTGCCAAAATCGAACTTTTAAACTGCAAAATCAGCCAGTCCAGCTGAACAAAACCAAGGCCACACCTCCGAATCAATAGACAGAAATATGATCTATAAATAAATTTATGATCCACTGAAATAAAAGGGTATGTACCAGAGCAGTGGTGCGGCCTGGACAAGGTCTTGACAATGTTGCTTTGAAAACGCTTCGCATGCCCACGAAATATGGCCATCCGCCAGCACCCTAGCATTATCATTAACAAACAACTTTTAACGATCACGTCTTGCTATTTTTGTTTACTTTAATTTGGGAGATATTAAACTACCATTGCTTTCTCACAAACAAGCTCCACAGATGCTCTGATAAACATGAAAGATTATGTTAGCATTTCAATTTCAAATATCATTAGAGCAACACACGACCCATGATTGTAAATATCATAGGCACTTACAGAGCTCGGTTGCCACTTCTGCAACAGAACTCTGTTGCAATAAATAAAATCACCAAGACAAAAAAGAAGCGATAAATGGCTACGAATTTAAAATACACCATTCCTACATTATTAATTATCGTTTCACATTTAATGGTCAACAAATCTTTAATATATACATGTTCTTAAGACCATCCATATAGTTAAATCTGGTTTTAAATCATCATCCACTAACTTGGATAATCTAAACTAAACAAATATCAATTATTTTTTAATTAATAGGTTTAAAGCTCAGATTTTATTTATGTTTTTGGAGAGGTTTTCGAGAGAACTGAGTGTGATTAAAAGAGTGTATCTTTCAATCAACAGAAATCAAGGTTTATTTACTGTTGGAAGTTTGGTGTGAATGGAAAGTCTCAAGTGGTAAAACCACCTTGTCCCACATTGGTGTGGGAACAAAAGAAAAGGCAATTTATAAGGCAAAAGCTTCTCCAAGCAATTGTAGTCTTATGACATGTTTTACCACAAGTCCTACCCGCGCGTGCGCAGGGGGGGGTGCAAAAATTTGAGTTTCGGAGCTGGAATTTGGTTGAACTCGTGCGTGCCCGCACGTCCTGCGGACACGAATGCAGCTCCGAAAACCCGGGCCCGCGTGAGGCCAGTTTTTGCACAGACTCGTAACTGTTATTCTTCTCGTTTTTAATTATGATCATTCTTTTCAGTTTCTAGACTGTTATGATTTCTTCATTATGTTTCAGTTTTAAAACTGATACAATAATTGCAATAATGACCATTAGTCTGGTCTTTTAATGTGCTGCAATGATGTTGAGAACACAGTTACAATTTTATGGCTATAAAACCGAACCTTTTCGTTCAGTTTAGACACACCGAAATCAACAGTCTCTTCTCTTTCTCTCTACAGCATTCTCCAGTTTTCTTTCAGGCAAGTGTTCAAGTCCGGCAGCGCTCGGTGCTGTTTCGAACCGGCGTACCCTGGGAACAGACGGCGAATCTGTTTAAGTTTGTTAGAAAAATAACCACTGCTTGAAAACCACTGATTGGAAACCACTGATCAATTTGATAAACTACTGATCAGTTTTCAGAATGGAATCTCAGCCGATGACTACTGCTGTTTCTGCTGTCATGACCAGTGCTGTTTCTGCGGTCATGACTTCCGCTGTTTCTGTCACTACCGGTCTGGTTGCACCACTGCCTAATGCAGTTTCGCATGCTGAAAAACCAGAGAAATTCAATGGTGTGAATTTCAAACAGTGGCAGCAAAAGATGTTCTTTTATCTGACCACGCTGAATCTGGCAAGGTTCTTGACTGAACCGAAACCCCATGTTGAGGAAGGGGAGATGGATGCTCAAACTGTGAGCGCGATGCATGCTTGGAATCATTCGGATTTCCTGTGCCGCAACTTTATCTTGAATGGTTTGGTGGACACATTGTATAATGTGTATTGCAAAGCCAAGACTGCCAAAGAATTGTGGGAGTCTTTGGATCGCAAATACAAAACAGAAGATGCGGGCACTAAGAAATTCGTGGTGTCAAAGTTCTTGGACTTTAAAATGATAGACTCAAAAACTGTCATGAGCCAAGTCCAAGAATTGCAGGTTATCCTTCATGATATTCATGCGGAAGGAATGATGCTCAGCGAGACATTCCAAGTTGCTGCAATGATCGAAAAACTGCCACCAAGTTGGGTTGATTTCAAGAACTATCTCAAGCATAAGCGAAAGGAGATGACCATTGAAGATCTTGTTGTTCGTCTTCGGATTGAAGAAGATAACAAAGTGGCCCTAAAAAAGGTTGATGGTTCTGAAACCGTGAAGGCCAATCTTGTTGAACATGGGCAATCTTCAAAGGGAAAAAACAGTGGAAAGGGCGGAAAGAAAAGTCATGGGAAACGCTCCAACCTTGGTCCTAAGGGGGGAGTTGGGAAAAAGAAGTTCCTTGGAACTTGTTACAATTGTCAAAAGCAAGGCCACAAGGCTAGCGAATGCAAGCTTCCCAAGAAGAAGGAAAATGCTCAACAAGTGAACATGGTAGATTAAGTCGATAAGCTTGTTGCCATGGTCACGGACCTCTCGATTTTGGTCACGGAAGTGAACATGGTTGGGCAAAATAACAAGGATTGGTGGGTCGATACGGGGGCTACTCGACATGTGTGCTTTGACAAAAGCCTTTTCAACACCTTCAAGGAGGTGACTAATGGAGAAAAGGTTTTCATGGGAAATTCTGCCACGGCAGAAATAAAAGGCGAGGGTAACGTGGTTTTGAAGATGACTTCGGGAAAGGAACTCACTTTGTCCAATGTGTTGTATGTTCCCGAAATTCGTAAGAACCTTGTGTCGGGATGGCAGTTGAACAAGTTTGGTTTCAAAATGGTAATTGAGTCGGATAAGGTCGTGTTGACCAAAAATGGTGTTTATGTTGGTAAGGGCTATGCCCTCAATGGAATGTTTAAACTGAATGTAATTGTCGTGAATGCAATGAAAGAAAACACTACTAGTTCTACTTATTTGATTGAGTCTTCAAATTTATGGCATGGTAGACTAGGTCACGTAAATTATAATTCCATTCGTCGTTTAATCAAACTTGATTGCATACCAACATTCGATATCGACTCAATTAATAAATGTGAAACTTGCGTAGAAGCAAAACAAACGAAATCGTCATTCAAAAAGGTGGAACGATTCACCGAACCCCTCGAGATGATCCACACGGATGTGTGTGATCTAAAAGCAATTCCTACTCGTGGTGGGAACAAGTACTTCATCACGTTCATTGATGATAGTACAAGGTATTGCTATGTGTACTTACTTAAGAGTAAGGACGAGGCTATTGACAAGTTTATCTTGTTTAAAGCCGAAGTTGAGAATCAACTAAATCGGAAAATCAAAATTGTAAGGAGCGACCGAGGAGGTGAATATGTTTCACCTTTTATTGACGTATGTGCAAAAAGTGGAATCATCCACGAACTCACAGCTCCTTACTCCCCTCAATCAAATGGCATAGCGGAACGAAAAAATCGTACCTTGAAAGAAATGATGAATGCCATGATGATAAGCTCCGGTGTAAACCAAAACATGTGGGGGGAAGCAATCTTATCGGCAAATTATGTGTTGAACATGATACCCAATAAGAAAAAGGATGTAACGCCATACGAATTATGGACGGGAAAGAAAGCACCATATAAATCCTTGAAAGTGTGGGGGTGTCTAGCTAAGGTGGTGGTCACACCACCTAAGCGGCTACTAATAGGTCCCAAAACGGTGGATTGTGTATTTATAGGATACACCCGTCCTTATGGTCCTTATCGTTTTCTTGTGCATGATTCTAAAAATCCTGGAATATGCAAAGGCACCATAATTGAATCTAAGGATGCATCATGGTTTGAACATGTGTTCCCATGCTTAGATAAAAGTGAACCGAGTTCTTCTAGACCGGTTGAGGAAATTGTTCCCGAGGGAGAAGTTGAAAACGATGAACCTCGAGAACAATCTAAGACCGAGGAAGTTCAAATCAGGAAAAGTAAAAGTAAACGACAAAGGACTGAAAAATCCTTTGGACCTGAGTTTCTTACCTATATGATAGAAGATGAACCTCAAACGTACCAACAAGCGGTACATTCCTCAGAAGGACCTCAGTGGAGGGAGGCAATCAAAAGTGAGATAGACTCTATCTTACAGAACCATACCTGGGAACTAGTGGACCTTCCTCAAGGATGTAAACCACTAGGATATCGATGGATCTTCAAGAAGAAGATGAAACCAGATGGAACCATCGATAAGTACAAAGCAAGGTTGGTGATCAAAGGATATAAACAACGAGAAGGTTTAGATTACTTTGATACATATTCGCCAGTTACGCGAATAACATCCATCAGGATGGTGCTTGCCATTTCCGCCATTAGAAATTTGGAAGTTCACCAAATGGATGTGAAAACAGCTTTCTTGAATGGGATTCTCGAGGAAGAAATCTACATGGAGCAACCCGAAGGCTTCACAGCTATTGGGCAAGAAAAGAAAGTGTGTAAACTTGTGAAATCCTTGTATGGATTGAAACAAGCTCCAAAACAATGGCATCAAAAGTTTGATCATGTCATGCTTGATGCTGGGTTCAAAATCAATGAATGGGACAAGTGTGTGTATGTGAAGGACACATCTGATGGATATGTCATTTTGTGTCTATATGTAGATGATATGCTCATTGCTGGAAGCGATGACAAAATCATAAAATCTACAAAGAACATGCTAAAAGCAAGATTTGACATGAAAGACATGGGTCTGGCGGATGTGATTTTGGGGGTCAAAATCACGCGAACCCAAAATGGACTCGTTTTAAGTCAATCCCACTATGTGGACAAAATTCTTGAGAAGTTCAATGCAAATGACTCTAATGAAGCTAGAACTCCACTTGACACAAGTCAACATCTAGCCAAGAATAGAGGTGAACCCGTAAACCAGTTGGAATACTCAAGAATTATTGGTAGCTTGATGTATCTTATGAGTTGTACTCGACCAGACATAGCATTTGCTGTGAGCAAGCTAAGTAGATACACAAGCAACCCGAGTTCAATGCATTGGAACTGTATCACTCGGTTGCTTCGTTACTTAAGATACACTCGAGAATACGGGTTGCATTATAACAGATATCCAGCAGTTATAGAAGGACACTGTGATGCAAATTGGATATCTGACACGAATGATTCCAGAGCAACAAGTGGGTATGTATTCACACTTGGAGGTGCAGCGATATCGTGGAAATCATCAAAACAAACGGTTATTGCTAGATCCACGATGGAATCTGAGTTCATCGCTTTAGATAAAGCAGGTGAAGAGGCAGAATGGCTACGTCAATTTGTTGAGGATATACCAAGATGTCCTAAGCCGGCAACGGCCATTTGTATACATTGTGATAGCCAATCGGCACTTGGCAGAGCTCGTAGCACAATGTATAATGGTAGGAACAGACATATCAGACGTAGACATAATACGATACGACAACTAATCTCTACAGGAATTATCACTGTTGACTACGTGAGGTCAAAGGATAATATTGCGGATCCGCTAACAAAAGGCCTAAGTAGAGAGTTAGTACAGAAGTCGTCCATGGGAATGGGACTGAAGCCCTTGAAAATAAGTTCATATGATGGAAACCTAACTCAGTAGACTGGAGATCCCAAGAGCTGAGTTCAATAGGAAAACCTAATTGTATGAATTAATAAGGTCACTGTGGGAGATAACCCTACGTATATATATATAAGGGAGTTTATTGCAAGGCTTAGTAAACTTCCTAGTCCATTCCAAAAAGTGACAAGTGTGAGGCTAAGCCTATGGCTTTTAATGATTCGACTAAGATAACCATACATGGTGAATCACCTATGTGAGAGAGAAGTGGGGTCGCTTCGAAGGGTGTTGTTGGGGCACAATACCTAATGGCTCTCACAGAACCAGGCTCATGTTCATGACCATAACGAACATAACTATGAGGACTTGACTTTGTCAGGGAGAGTCTTGTGTGAAGTGCATTGTCGTCTACACAAACGGCAGACGAGTTCAAAGACATCGAGTTCTACTCAGAGCTAGTGGGCTAAGTGCATTTCATGAGCGAAGGTTCAAAGGGTAACACCTACCTATCGTATGCAAAACTCAACTGCTGAAATCAAATTGGAATAATGTTGTTTCTGAGATCGACCTCCATTCATGTGGGGGATTGTTGGAAGTTTGGTGTGAATGGAAAGTCTCAAGTGGTAAAACCACCTTGTCCCACATTGGTGTGGGAACAAAAGAAAAGGCAATTTATAAGGCAAAAGCTTCTCCAAGCAATTGTAGTCTTATGACATGTTTTACCACAAGTCCTACCCGCGCGTGCGCAGGGGGGGTGCAAAAATTTGAGTTTCGGAGCTGGAATTTGGTTGAACTCGTGCGTGCCCGCACGTCCTGCGGACACGAATGCAGCTCCGAAAACCCGGGCCCGCGTGAGGCCAGTTTTTGCACAGACTCGTAACTGTTATTCTTCTCGTTTTTAATTATGATCATTCTTTTCAGTTTCTAGACTGTTATGATTTCTTTTTAATGATCATTATGTTTCAGTTTTAAAACTGATACAATAAATGCAATAATGACCATTAGTCTGGTCTTTTAATATGCTGCAATGATGTTGAGAACACAGTTACAATTTTATGGCTATAAAACCGAACCTTTTCGTTCAGTTTAGACACACCGAAATCAACAGTCTCTTCTCTTTCTCTCTACAGCATTCTCCAGTTTTCTTTCAGGCAAGTGTTCAAGTCCGGCAGCGCTCGGTGCTGTTTCGAACCGGCGTACCCTGGGAACAGACGGCGAATCTGTTTAAGGGAATTGTGTCAAACACAAGCCCGGTTAAATCGTTTACTGTTTCTTTTATACTTCTAATTTTGCAACCTTTCTAACCACTGTTCTGATCAGTGGTTCTGTTTCATCTTGCCACTGCTTCAACCGACAGTGGTTGATCAGCGGTTAGACTCATCAGTGCTTAAACTGATCAGTAGTTAAGTTCATCAGTAGTTAGACAAACTGATCAGTAGTTTATCAAATTGATCAGTGGTTTCCAATCAGTGGTTTTCAAGCAGTGGTTATTTTTCTAACATTTACATGTTTGTGATCAATTACATTCGTCTATATAATTGTGTGTTGGATTCAACACATTACACGTGTGTGACCTCGAGTGAATTGATACTTTAGGTGCATAGACCCTTACAAGTTGAAATCTGATGATAATTTCTTCAATCAAACGGAAACATAAGTCAGCTATTATTGGTTAAGTATTTAATTTGGAAAACAATCAAGTACATTAAGTTGAATTCAAATTCATATTTTTTTAGAAAAAAAAGCAACAAATCTATAAATCATCATCCTTCCCTTGAAAGATCTAAATAAAACAAGTTTCATATTTTGTTTAGAGAAAACAAAAACTCTAACTAAGCATAGACAAGCTAACAACCAACGCATGTGGTGATGTGGAGCAACATATCTAAACGGGAGTTAAATTGAAATTTTAATGTTTAACATTACCTTGTATGATTCTTCATTTTCCTGCTATGAACGGTCAACATGTTATAAACAACTAAAATATGTGTTCTCTCATTCCCTTCCCTGCATGATGAAAAAGATTACAATTAAGCATGGTACATTCGTAAAAAGTAAAAAACCTTACGATAAGAATAAAAAGCAGATCTCTTCACAGTAATAACTCAAAACAATAAGGGAGAAAATAGAAGTAACGAAACAAGAATCAAATGTTTACCCTGAGATGACATTGGTTGTTTTCCTCTAAGATTTGCAACAGAGTGTTACCAATTGAGGTTGTCGAAGGCGGTGGCCGCAACGCTGCTGTCAATCGTAGATTGATTTGAAGAAATATCAAAAGAAGATTTAGGTTTTGTAATTACGCATGTAGTAGGGTTTGATATTTATAGATTTTTATTATTGGACCTTTATTGGGCCTACGGAGGCTTTTTTAGTTTAAAAGAATTCAAGATTATGATTCATAAAATCAAATTGCATAGTAGTATCCACATATCATATTTACTCTTTGTTTTTTAAATAGGGCACACAAATTTTAGGGCCCAAAACCATAACTTATTTTCTTATGAAAGTGGGTCTGTCCTTCTATGTCGTTCTCCACCTATCCCTATGCCTAAGCTTCACATACGCCTTGGCCGACTCGACGAATCCCCCTATGCGGTCTAACTTGAAGTTAGGGGGTGGGTTATGCTTATTTATCTGATTAATAAGTCTAAAAATATTAATTATGTTGAAATAAAGGGTAATGAATTTTAAAAACTATGAGAGTTTAAGGTCTAATTCTTAAGTAGTGGAAATTTCTATGTTCAGTGCAACAGGAAACATATATGTATTTCAAAAGAAAAATATTATTTACAATTGTTTAATTACACAATAGTTGTCTAATGTAATATACAATCATGTTCATTCAGTATTAGTTTGGTTCATTATGGTACTCGGTCAGTATTGGTTTCGGTTCGTTACGATACCGTTACTCAGTATAACAAAGAGCATCGAATAGTATTCTGTATAATTTTGATAAAAATACTTTATTCTGAACACAAATCCATTTTCAATAAACAAAAATATATTGGAATATTGACAAAATAAAAAATAAACAAAACTGTGTATTTAGTTATTTCTTCCAACTTAACGAATGCGATCTTTCAGAGAAAAATCAAGTTAAAGGGTTAATGAAATTTAAAAAAAAGTTAAGTGTTGTTAATACAATTCATGAAACGCCATGTGCCCGGGGATCTCAACTGTTGGATTTACTTTTTGGCCCATGTAGTTCAAATCAAAACCTTTCATTCAAACGTAAAGGAAAATTTTAGTATTTACATACCCAAATAAGAAAAAAGAAACACCTACATAAACATTAAAAATAGGATGCCAATTGCCAGGGAGTCTCTACTGCTCACCAGTTTTCACTTTGTCAACAAACCTGAATTGAATACCAAACGCCAGTTGTGTTGAGTGACGTCTAGTTTAAATAAATTTAAAATATGAACTTTAACAAGCATTAAACACAAAATATTCAAGGCGCATCACACAACTATATCACATGTACAATCATAGCATTGTGTAAAACCATAATATTCTTTAACAATCATGAACACATCCAAATGAACTAAGCATACAGATTTTACTCTACATAGTTGATCAACCATCGTCAAAACAACAAATGGATTGCTACTATATTAAGGCCCTGTAGGTGGCCTATATTACTTCCCCATGGGTAACCCGCCTATACCACAACCTCGTAGATAACTACCTATAAGAGATAATTATTGTAACACCCCAACCGATGGCGGAAACATCAGAGTGAGACGAAACGAGATTGCTTGATACTTCATAACATACTAGAAGTGACAGTAATTTAAATAACAATATTTCATTTCATTTCTAATTCAAAAGTACAACGTTTGGAACGAAATTGCAACATCTTGTTCATAACATAATCAAACAAAAGGAAATACAAAACATAGAAATTAGCTGTGTTTCTAAGCCACCCTAAGTAGATTTCTCCGACCATCATCATACATTTCCTGCAACATGTATTAAAGTATAATAAATAGGCTCTCAAATCCAACACAAAAGGTTGGCGAGCATACAAGTTTGCTTTTTACATAGCATATAATAAAGAGGTTCTCAAATCCAACATGGCATTCGTATACTAAGTTAAATTACATACTAGCATGCACAACCCAAGTGTTAAACCAAAAATTCCAAGTGTGTAAGTTGTGAACAAGTGAACAAGACCGTTTATGATTGAATACTTAACATAGACCACGAAAACGGGCGGTGTGCTACTGCTATAGCGCTATACATGTTATGGTTGGCTAGCAAAGTTAATGATAAGTGGTTGCATGATTGAATATCTCACATGAATAACCTAAGTACATCAAATAGCATGTTTGATAGATTGAGTGATTGTATAAGTTTGATTGTGTGTATGAGTGTGTTTGATTATGTCATACATATTACACCCCAGAAAGTGATCAAAGAGAAAAAGGGGATCGAGTAAACTCACGGTTTGCGTTGAAGTTCCACGTAGGTGAGTAGATGCATGACAACCCGTTATTCCGAGGTAAAAATCATTCATTCTTTTCAATTTCTTTAGTTACGTTTCATATACGTTCTAATTACCGCTCCATACCTTTTATGAGCGAATGTGTACTATACATATTTATACGTGTATATCATGCCTAAATTTATTTGATTATATTTGAGGTGATTATATTTGCTTAAAAAAATATAAATATATAAATGAACAAAACCAATCCGCCCAACCCTAACCTCTCACCCTTGCCCCCTTGCGAAACCAGTCACCCATCTTCTTTTATTGGGCTCAAGCCCAATCGGCCACCATAACCTAGCTGCCCCCATGGGTTAAAGTGGTGTGTCGGTTAATCATGTCTCGAGTTTACTTCCGGGCCCCATATGTATTGACAAACATGTAATACTAATAACAAGAGATATAGTTTGTCCCAAGTTATTTATGAAAATTGATATACCTATGGTATATAAAAACATTTTTGAAATATTTTCAAAATGTGTCGGTTATTTGTATTTACCAGTGTATGTAAACTGATGTATCTTCAAAAGACTAAGTGCATGTTGCAAAGTACGTAAATAGGCTGAAAGGTGCCCAGTAATTGCTTAGTGGAATTTGCAATACCATGCAAGAAGCCTAGTGGTCTTTTATGTAATCTTTTGTTTATCCGATCCGCCTATGGATCATTTATACACTTCGGTCTGTATATTATTTTGAGCTTTCGGGCAATTGTAAATTTTAATAATTATTTTATACTCCCAAGACTTCCGCTGTGTTATTGTGAATATCAATATCAATTTGTCATATACCCAAAGTCTGGGCCCACCGAGAAATCAGGGTGTGGCAGGTTGGTATCAGAGCCAACATTTGGGTGAATTAGACACTAGCCTTTTGTGTCTAGACTCAAATTTCACATTAACATAATCGTTAGACTTTTCGAGTCTAGGCATTGACTTAGGATCACTCATATCTATTTAAGTTATATATTTGTTGTTTTTTTTTATTTTTGACAGGTTATAAATATGCCGCCAAGACTGAGAGGACGAGGAAAAGGTCTCATGCAGGGAGGACCATCTAGACAGATACCATCACCGTCCCATAGTTCGGACCAGCCGCAGTATTCAAACGAGTCACACTCGTCGCAGCCATCAAGACATTCTGTCTCGCATCATTCCTCACACTCTCACTACTCACACCACACTTACCATTCGCATCATTCCCATTCACATTCTCACCATGACTCTTTTGACCATAAACAGTTTATCAACTCGCCACCACCTAGCCAAATCCAATAGAACCAACATGATGATAATTCTAACCTAGAAATGCCGCCATCAGGATCCCACATGCATCTAATTGAACTGTCAAGTCACATGGCATCCTATGCAGGATCTCATTATCAGGGTCCTGATGAATGAGACCAATATTTTAATCAATTTACTTTTATTCATACACCACCATATCCATCTCCGCAAACGCCACCACCTCCATAAGAGGACGAGCCAATGGAGCCCGCGGAACAACCTCAACCACCACCACAACCGAGGAAACATCGTGGTGCACGTATGTCGGTACGTGCTGGGCAATGGTCGGGTTCGCTTCCACCTATGCCTCCAACTTATCCTACTATTCTAGAGGACCCACAAATGGGTGGATCCTCTAATGTTGAACCAGTTGTTGAGCCACCTCAACAATACCTATGGGTTTTGATAACCCTATTCCTACATATCCATATATGACTGGATATTATCCTTCATACATGGCAGCACCAATGGATTGTAATTATCCGGCTCCATCATACGACCCCTATTTACAGGCGGTTGTTCACAATGCACTTTATCCATCACCATTTCCACCTGCTTATCCAAATGCTGGATATCCCAATTATGGGTACCAGTATCCTGTTGCTCCTCAACCGCAACCACAACCACCGCAACAACTCGAGGCTTTTAATCAAGCCTTGGAATGAGCAGAGCAGATTTAGCGACAGACTTAAAGGAATGAAAGGAGAACAAGCAAGATCTTCCAGAAACTTTCCAAGATTATCAGATGAATGAAGATTATATTTTTCGTTTATTTAATTTAAATTTCAAAAGTCCATGTTGGACATGTCATTGTATTTCTTATCGAAAGTCCCTATGTGGACTAAGCTTTGTAATTTCTTATAAGTCCCTATAAGGACCAGTATTGTAAACCTTTCATTAATGATAATTTCAAATTATCTTATATTTCGCCATTGTTCAAGCGATCGTCTCAATTTTAATTCGAACTTTATCGATCTGCGCGGAAATTCACAAAAAAATCTTCTTAATAGTTTTTGACCAGCCACATGGCAAAGCTTATATTATTGGTAACAATAAATGGAAGTGTGGCAATGAGGAATCACAATGACCTAATAGGTGGATGACTATGTCCAAACTTTATAGCCTCTATGGTCAAATGAGACCTTGGTTAAAGATATATATATATTATTGTCAAACCATTAAGATATTATTCCTGTATTAACATTCAAAGTAATGTTAATACTTCTGGCAGTGTGGCAATGAGGAATCACACTGGCGATCAAGGTGGAGGACTATGTCCAAGCATTATAGCCTATATGATCGAATAAGATCTTGGCTAATAATATTAATATCATCAATGCGATGATCATTTTATTTTTAACATTCAATGTAATGTTAAATGATTTGCCTATGGGCTATATCTTATTGTCAAATTAGACAATGGCAGTTGTGACGATATGGTGCACTGTCCAAAGGTAAAGGACTATGTCTAAACCTTATAGCCACATGATCGAATGAGATCGCGGCTCAAAGTATTACAAAAATTTTATTGCCAAATGAGAAAATGGCAGTTGTGAGCTTATGGCGCACTGTCCAATAGGTGGAGGACTATGTTCAAGCCTTATAGCCTTTTATGGTCCTTTCAAACCGTGGCTAATAATATTTGATTAAACTTATTTAACATTCAAGGTAACGTTAAATCATATTTAGGCAGTTATGACTATGCGCACACTGGCCTAAAAGGTGGAGGATATATATATATCTAAACCTTATAGCCTATATGGTTCAATAAGACCATGGCTGATAAAATTTTGAAGTCATCATATTCGATGACCATTTATAATATTCAATATAATGCACTGAGCAATAATCTATTTTGGCTTGAAGTCCAAATTTTCAAAAAATGGCGAACCGGAATTCTGGAATTGCCAATAGCGGGCATGGTAATGATTGACATGACACTCGCGAGGGTGAAGGAAATAACCTTCAAGCCCTGATTACAGCTGAAGTTGGCTTCTGTCGCAGCCCCGACCCTTGCCCCGGAAGCGGGCGGCTGCGGGACAACCTCAGAGCGGGTGGTATCGGTTGGTATCGGTTTTTATTAATTTGGCAGTGGAATTTATACATCAGGACCGTAGTTAGAAAATATTTTTATCAGAGTTAAACACCAAACTTTTATAACAATAAATGGGATAAACCAAAGTTTCGTTTGACAATACATTTGTAGGGGTGAACCCTAATTATTGAAAATATAAACTCCTTTTATTTATTTAGGTAACTTCTATAGCCACAACTTTAAGCCTTCAGTGCTCTCCAGCTGGCTTCTATTTGGCTTCACATTAAGTTACCTGAAACGCGTTTTAAAAAGGTTTTATCAGCAAGAAATACTGGCGAGTGCATCCCAGTTTAATCAAAAACAACTCTTATAACTTTACAGTATTGAGAGCGATTAAAATGTTTATATCTACACAGTTACTCATTCAGTACTGTCAATCCTGACTTGTGGGTCATGTTACTCATTGGCTAACTCTTTGTCCAATAGTAACGGATTCCAAATAATGTATACAAAACCCCAACATACCGGCAGTAATTGTAGAATACATAGACTCAATCACTGTTAAGTATAATTGAAAACATTTGAGGATTTTATAAAAAGATTTATAAAAATAGATGTACTCACATTGTTAACTTAGGTGATACTATTGTAGCTTCCTGGTGATTCTCCTGGTTATTATCTATTAATATTAAACAATGCACACGTGTTAGTAAGATAACCCAAATCACATTAACCGTACAACTCGAGACAGAACTCCAACGACCGAGTCAGACAGAGCCTTGACATGCATTACGGAGTCCTAGATCAATCGGGTGTAACACGAGACAGAACTCCAACGAACAAGTCAGGCAGAGCCTTGACATGCGTTACGGAGCCCTAGATCAATCGAGTAGAGTAACAACTACGTGATCGGGGTTATAATACTTACAACGAGGCAGAGCTTCGCTTTTAAGGGGTATTATTCCCGAGAGTTTTAGCTTACAGAGAATTTGAGAGAGAATAGAATTTTGAACGAGGAACAACTGAACTCTCGACTCCCTTTTATAGGCTGATCAGCCACCTCGTCGCGCCCCGCGACGCCCCAAGGCCTACACGTCGTGGGCCGCCAGCCGCCATAGCTAGTCCTAGGATTGGTGAATCAGCGAGTATAGCCTTGCCACGTGTTGACACGTGGCGCAATTTTGTGCCGGACAAGTATAGGCTGTGGCGCCCTGCTAGACACTTAGGTCTCACCCATCGCGGGCCGCGAGACACTCTGTTTATTGTTTTTATTTTTTTTATAGTTGTTAAGGTATTTCAGGGCCGTTTCTCGTATACGGGGTATAATAGGAACATTTAGGGTTATGTTAAGGGGTTTTAGGAGGGTTGTTATAACAAAGCCATGGAGAATTTCATGGTCACTTTTAAAGGAACGGGTGCGACCCATCCTAAATCCCAATCAATCCCACCATCTTCCACACCTAAATCTGAAAGCTCATATTATTCCTCGAATGAGAGGAGTGAGCCTAGACGTGTGGCCAAGGAAAAAACCCAGTCTATTAAAGACGGGTGTACTTATAAAGATTTCGTATCTTGTAAACCTCGAGACTTCACAGGGGAAAAAGGAGCCATCGATGCCATGAAGTGGCTCGTTGAGATGGAAACAGTCGTGGATATTAGCGGCTATGCTGACAAGGATATTGTTAAGTATGTATCTCAATCTTTCAAGGGCGATGCCCTGACATGGTGGAAGGCCATGATTCGGTATACAGGGTAAGTGTCCCTATATAATATGAATTGGTCCAAGTTTGTGGACCTGATCAAAGAAACTTACTGCCCTCCACATGAGGTTGAGAAAGTAGAGTCTGATTTCTTGACTCTCACTATGAAGAACCTGGACTGTCAGAAATATGTGTCCGACTACAACTCATTGTCCAGATTGGTTCCTTATTTGATCACCCCGGAATCCAAGTGCATTGCGCGTTTTATTGGTGGATTAGCACCAGAGATCAAAGGCATGGTTAAAGCCTCTAAACCCACAACCTTCAGATCTGTTGTAGATCTATCTCTTTCCCTTACTCAGGATGAAGTGAGGTTGAAGTCAGTCAAGACTGAGACTGACAGAAAGATGAAGCGTGATGATAATCGCTTCCAGGATTCCAAGAAAGGAAAATTTGGGTTCAATAAGAACCAGTAGAGGTCTGATGATAGGCCTACATGTAAAACTTGTGGGAGACAACACTGGGGACAGTTTCGGACAGACCAACAGTCAAAGCCATGTGGCATCTGCAAGAAGACTGATCACAAGTCACTTGATTGCAAGGACTTAAAGAATGCTGTATGCTATGGATGTGGTGATAAGGGCCACATAAAGACCAACTGCCCTAAACGTACTGTTGAGGGTAATGCTAAGCTTGGGGAGGCAAAGAAGTCCAATGCTCAAGCTTTCCAGCTAACTGCTAGAGAAGCAGTTAAAGATGCTAATGTCATTACGGGTACGTTCAACGTAAATGATATTCTTGCTAGAGTTTTATTTGATTCTGGAGCCGATAAGAGCTTTGTAGATCATAAGTTTAATAAGCTTCTAAATCTACCCTTAAGAGCTCTAATATAACTTATGAAGTTGAAATGACTGATGGTAGTATAGAAATAGCCTCCACGTTTCTTGATGAATGCGTTATATCCATTAAGAGTCATTCTATCCCTGTTAATCTTTTGCCAATGAATTTGGCGGGATTCGATATAGTTTTAGGCATGGATTGGTTAGCTCATAACCAAGCCCGTATTGCCTGCGTTAAGAAACTTATCGAAATAAAATCCCCATCCGGTGAAGTACTCACCATTCATGGAGATCAACACTATGGATTGCCAGAGAAAGTGTCTTTGCTTAAGGCATCCAAGTGTTTGAAAAGAGGATGTGTCATCTACATGGCACATGTGACAATTGATAAATAAAAGCAAAGATTGAAGACAGCCCAGTTATTTCGGAGTATCCAGATGTTTTCCCAGAAGACTTACCCGGTCTGCCCCAGGAGAGGCAAGTCGAGTTCGGGATCGACATCTTGTCTGGATATGCTCTTGTAGCTAGAGCTCCATACCGCTTAACACCCACAGAGATGAAGGAGCTGAAGGAACAATTGGTTGAGCTATTAGAGAAAGGCTTCATTCAGCCAAGTTCTTCACTTTGGGGAGTTCCCATACTGTTCGTTAAGAAGAAAGACGGTTCATGCGAATGTGCATTGACTACCACGAGCTGAACAAGATAACGATCAAGAATCGTTATCCACTATCAAGAAATGATGATATGTTCGATCAATTGCAAGGAGCTAGTTATTTCTCGATGATTGATTTAAGATCTGGTTATCATCAACTAAAAGTGAGAAGTGAAGATGTTCGAAAGACTGCTTTCAGAACCAGATACGGCCACTATGAATTTCTTATGATGCCTTTTGGGCTCACAAACGCACCAGCAGTTTTCGTGGATCTCATGAATAGAGTCTTCAAGCCGTATTTAGATAAGTTTGTCATTGTCTTTATAGACGGCATACTTATCTATTCTCGTAATAAGAACAATCATGAGAAACATCTTAGATGCATTCTTGAATTGCTAAGGCAAGAGAAGCTTTATGCAAAGGTCTCTAAGTGTGAGTTTTGGCTTAGAGAGGTCCAATTCTTAGGACATGTCATAAGTGAGCGAGGTATCCAAGTAGATCCCACCAAGACTGAAGCTATAATGAATTGGGAAGCACCCAAGACTTCGTCTGAAATTCGTAGTTTCTTAGGATTAGCTGGTTATTATAGAAGGTTCATTGAGAACTTCTCAAGAATAGCCACTCCTTTGACTACATTAACCTGCAAGAATGTCAAGTTTGACTGGCACTACTAGAAAAAAAACCTTCAATGACATGCATTGCGCGTCATTAAAGGGTAGATATGACACACAAAAGAGTGTCAAGGAAGCCCCTGTCATTAATTGAAGATGACATGTATTTGTGTGTCATCCATTTATGACACACCTTAATGACACTCTTTAATGACACTCTTTAATGACACACTTTAATGACACACCTTTATGACACGCTTTAATGACACACCTTAATGACACGTCTTAATGACATAGCTTTATGACACGCTTTAATGACACACCTTAATGACATGCGTTGATGACACATTTTAATGACACGTGTTTATGACACTTTAATGACAACATTTATGGCACGCATTGCGAGTCACGGTTTTCATTGTTTAATTTTTTTTAGAATTTTGAATTTTCTTTAGAGAACCAAAACAATATATAAATCTATTTCATGACAAAATACACAAAAACCAAAACAATTCATTTCATAGTCATACGTCAAATATAATTCAAATATCTTAAGTTAACAAAAAGTATTATTTGGCGTACATACTTAAACATCTAAAATAGTCACTTGAAAACAAACGTTGCCCCATAACTCGAACACCCTTCACATATTCCATCAATATCCTCATCCATGTATACCACTTTGCCTTACCCAACCTGAGAAAAATATTAAAGAACCTAAATACATACACTTTGATATGAAAAACAATTAATGACAAACAAAATTATAAAGACTAAATACATGCACTTTGATATGATAAACAAAGATCACATCCATACAATTATGTTCTCATTCCATCCGGTTATTTAGTTATCTTTTGACCCAGTTTCTTTTATATGCAAATCAAACACACAAATCTCCTCAAAATCCCCAAAATTATAAACTAAATTTAGTGATCTAAAAATAGTTTTGCAACTAATTAGCTAACTAATAATACTTCAAAAGTAATCATTTAAAAAGTAGTACTTACGTTGTCATTGGCAAGTATTTCAATTCCTTCTTCAACCACCTCTTTCACGAACTTCAACACATAATAGCCACATTCAGTACCTCCCGTCTGGTCTGATATGGACACTACACAATTAAAGATTCCAATTCAGTCGATGAAGTTAAAGCTACAATTTCAACACATGTACACTACACAAATAAAAAGTTATGTTTCTTTCAATAAGAAATAAGTGCTCACCTTAGCCTTAACCTAGTTGACACTTTGCATAGCATACAAGGCCATTGCCCTAAAAAATTAAGAAATATATTATGATAGTATAATATAATTTTTCGATAATGTATATTACTTACGCATCAATAATTTGCCTCAACACCGGATTGATTGTGTTATTGCTTATAGAATCAAGATAATAGCAAGTATATGTTTTCATGTCCAAAACTGCCAACACCCAATGTCTTCTACAAAAACCAAAAACCAAACTAAGTCAAATAATATCAAGATAATAGTTTTTTTTCTTTATGAATGTCTTCTATAAAAACCAAATCAAGTGAAATAATATCAAGATAATAGTTTTTTTTCTTTATAAATAGTTATTTAATTGGAAAATCATACCCGGGATTATAGGGCAATATGATGATGTCATTGTCCTTTCTTGTAGACAACCGATCTGCAACCACACTACTTGCATCATCAATATGTTTGCATTTTGATTTACGTTCACTTGGCGAGATTGCACTCGGGCTCACAAAACAAATACCATGATCAAGTTTTGGCCCATTTTTGATTTGCTCATACAAGAACCTGTCAACATACAAAAACTAAATCAATTAAATAAATTGTGTTTTACAAACAATTTTTGAAACTAAATTTAAGCACTTACATCATATAAGCAGTGATGACAGAACCAGTCAGCTCATCCAATGTAAAAATTGCTTCAAAATCATCCCAATTTAAATATGTGAAACTCTCGTACCCAAATAGATCGTCCACACACTGCAATTTTGTAGAATCAACCTTTAAAGCACAATGCGTCAACCACCAATGCAATCATTGTTAAAACTGCATTCTTTTCAACTCTTATCCTTGGCCTCCTTTGTGCTCCCGTCATCCCCCTTTTGCCTTCGTTCACTTGTCATTCTCTTTTTCATTTTCCACTTTAGGTTCTCTTTTTCGTTTTTTTTTCTTTCTCACTTACTACTTCTTTTCCCGTGACCTTTTCCACTTGTACAATCTTTTGCTCAAGCTCTTTTCCGTTTCCCTCATTAGTTCCTCTTGGTTGTTTTATTTGTTTATTACTTTTTAAATCTTTCACGGGTTTTGTCTTTGGTTTCGCCAACACTTTTTCCAGAAAAAAATATAAATTCTTTAAATTAGACCTCATGTCACACCCCGATTTCCACGTGTCACCGGTGGGCCCGGTGTGGGGTACAGTGACGTAGTTGGCATCGTCATAGACAGTCAACACAATGTAATAATGCACAGCGGAAGCAGAATAGAAACATTTCAACTTTTAAATAAAGTGTAATAATAAATATCACAGTAGTTGAAATGGATCCACAGGTGAATCAAATAAAATAAGATAAAATAGTTCAACAGATATATTGTCGTCCAAGCTTGCGAGACTATAGTGGACGCTCTTAGGAAACAACCAGCCTATTTCCGTATAGTACCTGCACTTAACCTTTTGGGAAAAATACGTCAGTTTACACTGGTAAATAAAATCAACCGACTCATTTTGAAAATGATTGAAAATTGATTTAAATGCACAAGGCATAAATATTTTTATTAACTTGGGATAATTATATAATATAAACTTGTGAACGAATTACATGCACTTATATCTCTGGTGGCCCGGGATCTGCTGTCCGGGCTAGAGATTAAATGACACACCACATTAAAGAGTTATACGCGTCGGGTGTACGCCTACACCCCGTGCTCTGGTCGTGGCCATCTCGTAAGATAATGCCAAGGATATCCGGGACACGGTCAACAACCCCCCAAAGCCTTTAAGTAAGACAAAACTGTTTAAACGAAGTCGCACAAGCTATTCAAGACTGTACACCTATAAGGCGCAGGACTTGTGCGCCCGATCAAGCGGTATTTTAAATACCGTACCCCAAGCCCGTATAGGGAAAATAAGTCAAAATGTATTTACCTGAGCAAGTATAAGTCACAAATGATAAGTGTTGGTAGCTTTTACCGGGCCTCCTAATCTGGAACAAGGTTTATAATTAACCTATTAGATTCCTAACGGCCTTTTATTTAAGCCTAAGCTTTGACCGGTTAGTTTTAAGAATGATACGGTTTACGCACGATTAAGCGAAAGACCGGATAGAATGTGATTTAGACCCGACAAGTTTGAATACTTGTATAATATGGGTATACTAAATACATTCTGGATTTTGAAATAAAAATGATATCGTTTGACCCGTTTCGGTCAATTTACGCAAACTAGTTACGTAAACCGAACCGAACGCGAAAAGGGCGATACGGGTAGACCAATGATTCAAATGCAAGTTCCCTGAGATAATATGCTTAAAATATGATATTATATCAGTAAGTTATGTTCTATATTGCCCGGAATAATTTTAAACCCAATTTATGCCTTAGAAGGGCATTTTGGTCATTTAAAAGATAATAAAAGGGTAAAATTAGAAATCTGAGTTTCGGGTCTGGTTCATACAGTAAATATACTTAATATAACATATTATATCAGTAGGGTATGACCCATATATCAAATTTATCATTTAAAACTAAACTATGCACCGTAGGGGTATTTTAGTAATTTCACAAGGGCTAAAAGTGCCAAAACTGGAAATCGGAGTTCATATACTTATACTTACTGTTTTTATATGAAAATAAGCTAAACACATCAGTAGGTATAGGTCTTATATGTTTAAAACAAGTATAACGCTTACTATGCGCTTAAAACGCTAAATATGCGATTTAAGGGCGTTTTCGGGTTTTCAAATTAAATCTGAGATTTTTATATTTTCAGAATACTTAAAATAATTTATTCATCATATAAAATCAGTAGAAAAAGGTTTCGGGTCAAAAGGATGTGTAAAACTCATTTTATGGCTTAAACGGTCAAAACCGACATAACCCGAAATAGCTAGGCGATCTAGGATCCGTTCAGCCAAAAATTAATTAAAAATCATCAAAATTCCCAGAATATTATTATACATCAGTTGGTAAAAAGTTTTGCATCAAAACGTGGCCAGAAACGGGTTCTGCGCGAAAAGGACCGTTTATGTAAATTTATAATATAGTTTTACGCTAATGGCCATAACTCACAATCTGGACCACCAACTGATCCGAAACTTTCGGTGCAAGTTCATATATTAGAAATAAAGATTTCTATCCTTTCATTTTTCCAAAAATCCCGTTTTAAATCAAAAAGGGCAAGATAGTCAACTTTATGCATAAACCGGAAACATGCATTCGAATAGGCTAAACATAGACTCAATCAAAGAAAATTCCAGAAAGTTTAACTAAAATAAAAATAGTCAAAAATACTTTCCAATACAGATCTCGAACATGCATGTACGAATCCGAATCGATAGTCTACGAAATAATCGTTTTACAAGACTTTCGGTTCCGATTCGTGGCTATACTATAGATTGTCGAGTTGATGATGATTAAAACACATTCTTATATGTATTACAAGTTATTTATGATGATCAATCAGATTGCATGTCATCTATATCATTATTCATGTCATTTTTCACAAAAATCGCTTCTGTTGACTTTTTAGAACCATGTTTGACTCGACAATTAGCATGCATATAGTGGGATTCAGATAGTGCCCTTTAGAGGGTTTGTTTCCCACATAAATACCAATCTATAACAGGTTTCAATTCGAGAAATGACTGAAAGAAATCCGTTTAATCAGAAAGTCAAAGCTTATGAATACCCAGTTTGACTTTTAGCAATAATCACAACAAGAACGGATTAAAGAACGAATTGAAAGCTTACAAAGGTCCTATAGGTGATTAGTGAACACTAGAAATCGGCCTTGATGATCAGATTAGCTCCAGGAAGTCTTGAGAACCTTTGCAAGTCTTGAGAGTTCTTGTTCACAATTTGTAAATGCTCAAGAATGAGATGAATTCGGATTTAAAGCTGTAATTTGAGGTTTACTGTAGTCATAGCCATGCATGGCTTCTAATTGGAGCATTTGGAGGCAAGAAACAACTGGATTCCACTCAAAATCGGACCCAATTCGACCCAAATCCGAACTTCCTGTCGCTGGCAGCCCCACACGGCCCGCTTGGGCTTTACCAGGCGGGTCGCCTGACCCTGGTTCAGCCAAACTTGCTTCAGTTTTGGCAGAAATGGTCCCTGAGCTTGTACGCGATGTTTCGGCCACTTTTCTCGACCCGTAAACCCCCAAACTTGGTTTTTAAGAACCTTAGGACTTTTACCAACATGGTAATGTCCTCGGATAACTTTGCGCTCAACCGAAAAGCCATGAAATTCGACGTTGACGCTTTTAGTCCTTCAAGTACGGTTTTGGCCATAACTTTCTCATACGTTGACGAAACTTCATGAAATTTTTACCACATATTCTAGTGAGTATATTTTAGCTATACAAAGCTTCGGGTCTGCCAAAAGTTCACTCAGAGGTATAAACTAAACATGTTGACACTTTTGGCCCCTATAGTTTGCAATACTTCACTTTTGTGCAATTTCCGCGTCGTATGATCCATGAACCATCCGTTTAAGGTTATAAACATTATGTAGGGTTATCATAGAGCCTATTTATCCATTGTTGACACTTTGGACCCTTACGTTCCATAGTTCTCACTGTTTGTCACTTTTAGTCCCTCTAAAGTATGTTTTCACATAACGGAACCTTATGACACGTGTCAAGACATTAGTGGGCGAAATTTTTCGAGGTGTTACATCCTCACCCCCTTAAAAGAAATCTCGACCCCGAGATTTATTCAAACAAATGGGGATATTTCTCTTTCATCGTGGATTCCACTTCCCACGTGTATTCGGGACCTCTACGGGCATCCCACTTGACCTTAACAATAGGCACGTGCTTCCTTCGAAGCTTCTTTACCTGTCGATCCTCAATCGACAAAGGTTTTTCCACAAATTTTAGACTTTCGTCTATGTGTATATCTGTATGCGGTATAACCAGTGAATCGTCAGCGAAACACTTCTTCAAATTACAGATGTGAAACACATTATGAATGGCGCTAAGTTCCTCGGGCAAGTTTAACTTATAAGCGACTGCCCCGACACGTTCGATTATCTCGAAAGGTCCTATGTATCTCGGGCTTAGCTTGCCTTTCTTTCCAAATCGCATTACACCTTTCCAAGGTGATACCTTAAGCAACACTTTTTCACCCACATCGAAGTGAAAATCCTTGCGCTTAGGATCCGCATAACTTTTCTGCCTATCCCTGGCAGCCTTCAAACGATCACGGATCTGAACGATCTTGTCTGTCGTCTCAAAGACGATATCTGGTCCAGACAACTGGACATCTCCAACTTCTGCCCAACAAATGGGCGATCTACACTTTCTACCGTATAGGGTCTCAAAAGGCGCAGCCTTTATGCTGGAATGGTAGCTGTTGTTGTAGGAGAATTCAATTAGTGGTAAGTTCTTATCCCAACTACCACCTAAGTCGATCGCACATGCTCGAAGCATGTCTTCTAAAGTTTGAATAGTACGCTCGCTCTGACCATCAGTCTGAGGATGGTAAGCCGTACTAAAATTCAAACGAGTGCCCAACGACTGTTGGAAACTCTTCCAAAAATGTGACGTATATCTAGTATCTCTATCAGAGATAATAGATATAGGTATACCATGTAGTGCCACTATCTTATCGACGTATAATTGAGCTAACATATCTGAGCTATATGTCTCTTTGATGGGTAGAAAATGAGTTGACTTAGTCAGTCTGTCTACTATGACCCATATGGTATCATTTCCCTTTTTCGTCTTTGGTAACTTGGTGATGAAATCCATTGTCACCATTTCCCATTTCCACTTGGGAATTTCAGGTTGCTGAAGCAAACCTGACGGCTTCTGATGCTCAGCCTTGACTTGCGCACAAGTCAAACATTTGGCCACATACTCGGCCACGGACTTTTTCAAACCAATCCACCAGTAGTTTGATTTCAAATCCTGGTACATCTTATCAGCTCCAGGATGAACGGAATATTTAGAGCTGTGGGCTTCCTGGAGGATAACATCCCGAAGTCCTCCATATACTGGAACCCATATTCGTCCGTTTAGTCGTAGCATTCCATCTTTGTCGTGGGATAACTGCTCCTCAGTTACTCCCAACTTTTCTGCAGGATAGTTAGCTTCCAGCACAGCTTCCTTCTGTGCAGCTAACACCCTTTCGTTCAAATTATTTCTTATCTCAATGCGCTTGGCATTGATTCTGATCGGTTTAACCCTTTCCTTTCTACTTAAGGCGTCGGCAACCACATTTGCCTTGCCTGGATGGTATCTTATCTCACAGTCATAATCATTTAAAGTTTCCATCCATCGCCTTTGACGCATGTTCAATTCCTTCTGATTGAACAAGTGCTGAAGACTCTTGTGATCCGAATAAATTATACACTTGGTTCCATACAAGTAATGTCTCCATAGCTTCAATGCAAATACAACCGCACCCAATTCTAAATCGTGGGTGGTGTAGTTCTTCTCATGCACTTTGAGCTGTCCAGAAGCGTAGGCAATGACTTTGCCTTTCTGCATGAGTACGCAGCCCATGCCAGTATGTGATGCATCACAATACACCACAAATTCATCTATACCATCGGGCAACGTCAATACTGGCGCATTGCTCAGCTTCTGCTTCAGAATGTCAAAGGATTCCTGCTGCTTAGGGCCCCAATCAAACTTAATCTTCTTACGGGTCAACGAAGTTAGGGGCGCAGCAATCCTTGAAAAGTTCTCGATAAATCGCCTATAATATCCTGCCAATCCGAGGAAACTGCGAATCTCGGTAGGAGTCTTCGGCTCCTGCCAGTTCATGACTGCTTCTACTTTAGCGGGATCCACTTGGATACCACGCTCGCTTACAACATGTCCAAGAAACTGGACTTCTCGAAGCCAAAATTCACACTTCGAAAATTTGGCATAAAGCTTCTCTTGATACAGAAGTTTGAGAATACAACGAAGGTGTTTCTCATGGTCAGCTTGGCTCTTCGAGTAGATAAGGATGTCGTCAATAAAGACGATAACGAACTTATCTAAATAGGGTTTACAGACGCGATTCATGAGGTCCATGAACGCGGCTGGTGCGTTAGTGAGCCCAAACGGCATCACTAGGAACTCGTAATGTCCATAACGAGTCCTAAACGCGGTCTTGTGTACGTCTTCCTCCTTGACCTTCAACTGATGATAACCTGACCTTAGGTCAATCTTGGAGAAATAGCTTGCTCCTTGCAACTGATCGAACAGATCGTCGATCCTGGGTAACGGATACCTATTCTTGATAGTGACCTTATTAAGCTCACGATAATCGATGCACAGACGCATCGAACCATCCTTCTTTTTAACGAACAAGATTGGCGCTCCCCAAGGAGATGAGCTAGGTCTAATAAAACCTTTGGCTAAAAGCTCATCCAATTGCGTCCTCAACTCCTTCATCTCCGTTGGTGCCAATCTGTATGGTGCTCTTGCTACAGGTGCTGCACCTAGTATGATATATATCCGAAACTCTACTTGTCTATCCGGTGGCAACCCGGGTAGCTCTTCAGGAAAAACTTCAGGATATTCCGAGATAACGGGGATATCCTCAATCTTCGGCTTCGGCTCATCTATGGTAACTTGCGCCATATAAATGACACATCCTTTCTGCATGCACCTGGATGCCTTGAGCATGGACACTTGCTCAGGCAATCCATGCTGGGTATCTCCTTGAATAGTAAGTGACTCACCGGACGGAGTCTTAACTATTACTTGCTTTCTGTTGCACAGAATCTGGGCTTGGTTACTCGACAACCAATCCATGCCTATCACTATGTCGAATCCAGCTAACTTAAAGGGAAGCAAGGATAGCGGGAAAGAATGATTCCTAATGGATATAACACATCCATCTAGAACAGTCGAGGCGGTTTCTAAGGTTCCATCGGCTAATTCCACCTCATATTTCACGCTTAAGGTTTTAACAGGAAGGTTCAACAATTTACAAAACTTATCATCTACAAACGACTTATCAGCTCCTGAATCAAACAAGACTCTAGCAAAAACATCATTTACAAGAAACGTACCGGTAATGACGTTATCGTCAAGGACTGCTTCCTTTGCGTCCATTCTGAAGACTCTCGCATTAGTCTTCTTCCCATCATCAGCCTTCTTCGCATTCTTTGGACAGTTGGGCCGAATGTGCCCTTTCTCGTTGCAACCAAAACAGGTTGCATCCTTCATCTTCTTGCAATCCACAGCTTTATGGTCTGTGGACTTGCAGATTCCACATCGTTTTTCTGAAGACTGGGATTTCGTTTCTAACCGACACCTCCCAAAGTGGTGTCTCCTGCAGATCTTGCATCTGGGTTTCTCACCCGACTGATGATCACTTTTCCTAGACCCCGACCCTTTCCTGTGGTCGTTGTTCCCTCTATGTCGCTTTTCAGACCTTCGTGAGGTGTCATCCTCACGTTTCCGTTTGTTCTCCTCAGAGCTCTTCATGGCTCTCAATCTAACCACGTCTTGAGTGAGGGAGAGGGATAGATCTGCTACGGATCTAAATGTAGTAGGTCTTGAAGCTTTAACACTCGCCTTTATCTCCGGTGCCAGGCCCCCAATAAATCGCGCAATCCTACGCGGCTCCGGGGTCACCAGATAAGGCACTAACCGGGATAAGGTGTTGAACGTAGTAAGATACGCTTGACAATCGAGATTCTTCATAACTAAGGATACAAAATCCGACTCAATTCGCTCGACCTCGTGCTGCGGACAGAAGTTCTCTTTGATCAGTGCTACAAACTGATCCCAGTTCATGCTATACAGAGCGGTCTTTCCAGTAGCTTGTAGAAGCGACTTCCACCATGCTAACGCGTCTCCCTTGAACGACTGGGACGCGTACTTCACGACATCTCTATCAGCACACCCGCTGATATCAACCACAGTATCCATCTCGTCAATGTAACACCTCGAATTTTTGTGTCCAATGATGTGTTAACACGTGTCATTTATTTACACGTGGCATCTATAATAAATAAAGGACTAATTTTGACAAACCTTGAAAGTATATAAATTCGAGGGTTATAAATGACAACAAGGGTAAATATACTGTATAGTATCCCTAAATAATGCTTAAACCTTCAAACGAATAAATTATAGATCGTACATAAACAAAACGCGGAAGAAAGTGAGAGATTACAAACTACAGGGGTTAACTGTGTCAACATGTTTAATAATACCTCTGAGTGACCCTTTAACGTTCCAAAGACTTTGTAACGGTATTATACCCTCACTAAAATAATATATAAGAATTTCGCGAAGTTTCGATATGAAACGAGAAAGTTACGATCGAATTCGTAGAAGAAGGGTTAAAAGCGTCAACAGTGAAAGTTAAGGCTTTCCAATATAATTAATAAATAAACCGGGGACTTAATAATGCGGGTAATTAACACGAGGCCCCTATCGGTAAATAACCGAGGGCCAAACCGCAAAGTTACCCCTTCAAAACCGAAAGGTCAGGCGAATCATTACGAAAGATTTCGTTATTAATGGCCAGATTCTGTAATAATTACAAAAAGATTTAAAAATTCAGAAAATATAACCTTAGGCGACCCGCGTAAGGTTTGGACATAAGTTGAGGCGGGCCGCGAGCCTCCTCTATTTCGCGTCTGTTATTTGAACTTTAGGCGACCCGCATTAAAATGCATGGGAACTCCCATGCGGGCCGCGTAAAGTGCCCAGATGCAGAAATTTTGCAACTACTTGGCTTTTGGAGCTTGTGAACGATCATGCACATAATTATGGGGCATGGGCACCCTATGCTCAACCCATAACACTTAGGGGACACCTACCATCACCCCTGGTCTGATAGTAGTTCTTGCAATGATCAATATGGCTTGGCATTTGGCTATAAATAGCCATGTTGTAGTTACAACATTCACACAACTCAAACAACTTCCATCTGATCATTCTAAGTGCTCCCAAGTGTTCTTCTCTGCTCCATATTCAAGTCCTAACTTCTGTAAGTTGCCTTGATCATTCATACTTCAGTTTATGCTTAGTATTTAGCCAAAAACCAAACCGTCGTAAGTATGGTTTGACTTTAAAATATCTTGCAAATGGTTCAGTCTTATGACGAATCAAAAGTGGTTATGAGTTGGTATTTATGTGGGTATTAAACCTCTAAAATGGTTCCCCCTGATCACCACTCTAACCATATCAAATGTCGAGTCAAACGTGCGGTTAGAAAGTCAACAGAAAGCTATTTTGGCGATTTATGCATAATCTGTAATATATATGTTATGGAACCTGTTTTGATAATCATAAAACATGATAATAAGTATATAAACATGTTTGCGCTCGTTTGAATCGATCATTTACTATATAGAACCGGTTCGGAGCCGAATGTCGCAAAAGTTTGACTTTTTCTTTGACTTCAGTTCTGACCCGTTTTAGTGAGGTATAAATATACCCTAGGACTCTCTTAGGACCAGGTCACATGTTGGTATAAGCCTCTGTGGTCGGTTCATGAGTTATCCGAGTCTTTAGCGCATTTCCGTCATTCGCCTAAAAGTTGACCGTAACGGCCTTTTGAAATTAAAACGAGTATTTCGGACACGTGAACGGACCAAAACCTTGCTTATTAAATTATAAGCATGTCCCTAAAGTTTCACGTCAAACCGAGGTCTAGAATGAGAGTTATGCTAAAAGGCGCACTTTTAAGAAAGTTTTGTAATTAATGGCGCAATTAGCATAACGCCCATCTAACCCAAGTTTTCGTCACCAAAACTTTTACCCACTGTGGTAAAATAATATTTTGGGAATTTTAAAGATTTTTAATAATTTTTACCTTGCTCATAACCTGCGGTTATGGCTACGGTTCGGTAAATACCGAATATGCCCTTTTTGGCCAAAACGGGAGTTCTACAAGGTCTTTTGACCCGATTCCAGTTGCTACTGGTTTTAAATAATAAATAAAGTATTTTAAGCTTTATAAGCTGTTCGGGAAACTCAGATTCCCTGTAGAACCCGACAAACTTTTTTTTAAAGTCTTTAAAATGACCAAAAAGCCCCTTCGGGGCATAATATTAACTTAAACTCGTTACGGGCATTACGGAAGGTATCCTACTGATACCAAAATACTTTTAAGGCATATTGACTTAGGAAATAAGCGTACGACTCTTATGGTTAACCGTTTCGCCTATTTGCGCACACGGTACGGCTCATAGAACTAGTTTTCGTGCAATAGCCGATACGGGTCAAATTATACTATTTGAACCCCAAAATCCAGAGTATGAACTATAAACCCATATAAAACAAGTCACTGAACTTGTTGGGTCCAAATCATACTCCATTTTCGGTTTTCGCCTTTTCGTGCGAATTAACCATATCTATATATCGGAATCAACCGGTTTAAGCTACGGCTAATACAAGGACCGTTAGGATTCTAAGAGGTTAATTAAAACCTTCGTTCCAGATTAGGAGCCCCAGTAAAAGCTATCGGTGACTTGATCTAAATTAAGGATTAATACTTGCAAAGGTAAATACTTTAACTTATTTCCCCTATATGGGCTTGGGTTACGGTATATTAATACCGCTTGATTGAGCATTATATACTTCCATCGCTTAGGTGGTTAATTGATTAAATATGATTGGCTCATTTAAACAGTTTTGTTGCTTATAAGCCTTTGGGGGGTTTAATGACCGTTGTCCCGGATATCCTCGGCATCATTTTACGAAATGGCCACGACCATCGACATCCCGGTGTAGGCGTACACCCGGTATAAAGTGTCGACATTAAAACTAAAAGACGTAGCCGTTGGTTTTCATACTACGGTTTTACGCAAACGTGGTGTGTCTATAAATCTTTAACCCGGCACGACCCGGGCTACTGAACGCATAAAAGAACATGTAAAACGTTCACAAGATTATTATGAATTTTCCCAAGTTATAAAAGAATTTGTGCCTTGTGCATTCAAATCAATTTTAATAAACATTTTCAAATGTGTCAGTTGAATGTATTTACCAGTGTAAACTGACGTATTTTCCCCAAAAAGATTAAGTGCAGGTATCTAAACGTAATTGGCTGGTATTAGCTCCCTAGCGTCGGGATAAGCCTCGCAAGCTTGATTGCAGTATCTAATGGAACAATACCTTACTTTTATTTTCGATCCACTGTGGATATTCAACTCTGTAATACATTGATATTATGATCAGAGGTTGAAATTTATATATTTATCTTAAGCTTCCGCTGTGCATTATATAATTGTGTGGTTTGACTATATTGTTGCCAACATCGTCACGGTAATCCCCCACCGGGCCCACCGGTGAGACACGTGGAATTCGGGGTGTGACAGGTTGGTATCAGAGCTCTGGTGCAGGCTTCAGGTAAGTCTGCCTTGTACAAAATGTCATGGGGGGAGTTTATTACCCTCATAAAAGAAAACTACTGCCCTCAGCACGAGGTTGAGAAGATTGAGGCTGATTTTGTCTCACTAGTGATGACAAACCTGGATTGTCAAGCTTATCTGACAAGCTTTAACACTATGTCACGCCTGGTGCCATATCTTGTGACACCAGAACCACGAAGAATTGCCCGATTCATTGGGGGCTTAGAACCGGCAATCAAGGCCAGTGTGAAGGCCTCTAGGCCGACGACCTTCAGGTCAGTTACTGACCTCTCCTTGTCTCTTACACTTGATGCTGTCCGTCTGAGGGCACAAAGGAGCAAGGAGGCTGAAAAGCGAAAGCGTGAGGATGATACCTCACGAAAGTCTGGGAAAAAGCACCGTGGAAACGGTGAAGGAAAGAGAGGGTCGGAGGCAAAGAAGGAGGGGCAAGCTGATGGAAGACCTTACTGCAAGGTCTGCAAGAAACCTCACTCCGGGAAGTGTAGGTTTGCGTCTGGTTCACAGTCGCAACAAAGGACTCCACCCTGTGGGCTATGCAAGTCCAAGGAGCATAAGACAGTGGAGTGCAAAAAGATAAAGGATGCAACCTGCTTTAATTGCAATGAAAAGGGGCACATAAAGAGTAATTGCCCGAAGTATGCCAAGAAGGCGGAAGAGACGAAGAAATCAAATGCGAGAATTTTTCGCTTGGATGCAAAGGAAGCAGTTAAGGACGATACTGTGCTTACAGGTACTTTTCTCGTAAATAATATATTTGCAAGAGTACTGTTCGATTCTGGCGCTGACAAGTCCTTTGTAGACCAGAAATTTTGCCAACTACTAAATATGCCAATCAAAACCCTAGACATGAAATACGAAGTAGAGTTAGCAGACGAAACGATAGAAACCGTCTCTACCGTTCTAGAAGGATGTGAAATATCCATTAGGAACCATTCTTTTCCTTTATCTCTACTTCCTTTCAAACTTGCGGGTTTTGACATCGTGCTAGGCATGGACTGGTTATCCCATAACCAGGCCCAAATCATTTGCGGAAAGAGGCAAATAGTCTTAAAGACTCCGAGTGGTGAATCTCTTACCATTCGAGGGGATACGCATTACGGATTGCCCGAAGACGTATCTATGCTAAAAGCTTCAAGGTGTTTGAACAGAGGCTGTGTAATTTACATGGCTCAGGTGATAATTGAAGAACCAAAGCCGAAGATCGAGGGTCTTCCTGTCATTTCTGAATACCCCGAGGTTTTTCCTGAAGAACTACCTGGTTTGCCACCAGATAGACAAGTGGAGTTCAGAATTGACATCATTCCTGGAGCAGCTCCGATAGCAAGAGCACCTTACAGATTAGCGCCAACGGAAATGAAAGAACTGAGGACCCAGTTGGATGAACTGCTGGCGAAAGGTTTTATCAGACCTAGTTCATCTCCCTGGGGAGCTCCTGTCCTATTTGTAAAGAAGAAGGACGGATCTATGCGGTTGTGCATCGACTATAGAGAGCTGAATAAAGTTACCATAAAGAATAGATATCCTTTACCAAGGATCGATGATCTATTCGATCAGCTACAAGGAGCAAGCTACTTCTCCAAGATCGACTTAAGGTCGGGTTATCATCAACTAAGGGTCAGAGATGAAGATGTACACAAGACTGCATTTAGGACTCGCTATGGTCATTACGAGTTCTTAGTGATGCCTTTTGGGCTCACAAATGCACCGGCTGCGTTCATGGATCTCATGAATCGCGTTTGCAAGCCGTATCTAGATAAATTCGTCATAGTCTTCATCGACGATATCCTTATTTATTCCAAGAATCAAGCTGACCACGAAAAGCACCTCCGTTGCATTCTCGAATTACTACAACGTGAGAAACTCTACGCCAAATTCTCGAAATGTGAATTCTGGCTACGAGAGGTCCAGTTTTTAGGACACGTGGTGAGTGAGCGTGGTATCCAAGTGGATCCCGCTAAGGTAGAGGCGGTCATGAACTGGCAAGAGCCAAAGACGCCTACCGAAATCCGTAGCTTCCTGGGGTTAGCAGGATACTACCGGAGATTTATTGAAAATTTTTCGAGGATTGCTGCGCCCTTGACTTCTTTGACCAAGAAGAAAGAAAAGTACATTTGGGGCCCGAAGCAGCAAGAGTCCTTCGAAATCCTGAAGCAGAAGCTAAGCAACGCTCCTGTGTTAACATTACCAGAAGGTACTGATGAGTTCGTGGTTTACTGCGACGCATCACACACAGGCATGGGGTGTGTGCTTATGCAGAAGGGCAAAGTGATTGCCTATGCTTCAAGGCAATTAAAGGTGCATGAAAAGAATTACACCACCCATGATTTGGAGTTGGGTGCCGTTGTATTTGCACTTAAGTTGTGGAGGCACTACCTTTATGGTATTAAATTTGTGATTTATTCTGATCACAAAAGCCTCCAGCACCTGTTCAACCAGAAGGAGTTGAACATGAGACAACGCCGTTGGATGGAAACCCTGAATGATTATGACTGCGAAATCAGGTACCATCCCGGCAAGGCGAATGTAGTCGCCGATGCATTGAGCAGGAAAGAAAGGGTAAAACCCATTCGAATCAATGCCAAGAGCATTGAAGTTAAAAATAATTTGATTGAAAGGATTTTGGCTGCACAGCGAGAGGCTGTGTTGGAAGCTAATTATCCTAATGAAAAGCTGGGGGTAACTGCGGAGCAGTTGACTCTTAGCAAGGATGGAATTCTTAGGCTGAATGGACGTATATGGGTTCCGATTTATGGGGGACTACGAGATGTTGTTCTCCAGGAAGCCCATAGTTCCAAATACTCAGTCCATCCTGGTGCTGATAAAATGTACCAAGACTTAAAGGCAAATTATTGGTGGATAGGCTTGAAAAAGTCTGTAGCCGCCCATGTAGCAAAGTGCTTGACTTGTGCTCAAGTCAAAGCCAAGCACCAAAAGCCGTCTGGCTTGCTACAACAGCCTGAACTTCCCGAGTGGAAGTGGGAATGCGTAACTATGGACTTCATAACCAAGTTACCCAAGACCAGGAAAGGAAATGATACAATATGGGTCATAGTCGATAGGCTGACTAAATCAGCTCATTTCCTACCCATCAAGGAGACGTATAGCTCCGATATGTTAGCCCAACTATATGTTGATAAGATTGTAGCCTTACACGGCATACCTGTGTCTATTATCTCCGACAGGGATACTAGATACACATCTCACTTCTGGAAGAGTTTCCAGCAATCTTTGGGCACGCGTTTGAACTTTAGTACGGCTTACCATCCACAGACGGACGGTCAAAGTGAGCGTACCATCCAAACGCTAGAAGACATGCTACGTGCATGTGCAATCGATTTAGGCGGTAACTAGGATAAGAACCTACCCCTGATCGAATTCTCCTACAATAATAGCTACCACACCAGCATAAAGGCTGCGCCTTTTGAGGCATTATATGGTAGGAAATGCAGATCGCCTGTTTGTTGGGCGGAAGTAGGAGAGGTCCAATTATTGGGACCAGAGATTGTTTTCCAGACGACGGACAAGATTGTCCAGATCCGGGAACGTCTCAAGGCTGCCCGCGATAGGCAGAAGAGCTACGCTGATCCAAAGCGTAAGGATTTTCACTTCGAAGTGGGTGAAAAAGTATTACTTAAGGTGTCACCCTGGAAGGGGGTGATGCGTTTCGGCAAGAAGGGCAAGCTGAGTCCGAGATACATAGGGCCTTTTGAGGTCATCGAACGAGTCGGATCAGTTGCCTATAAACTAAACTTGCCTGAAGAGCTCAATGGAATTCACAATGTGTTCCACATCTGCAATCTCAAGAAGTGCTTCGCCGACGAATCGTTGGTGATTCCACACACAAATGTGCATATAGATGAGAGCTTAAAGTTCATAGAAAAACCTTTGTCGATTGAAGATCGACAGGTGAAGAAGCTTCGCAGAAAGCACGTACCGATTGTAAAAGTCAGATGGGATGCTCGTAGAGGTCCTGAATATACGTGGGAAGTCGAAGCTACAATGAAAGAAAAATACCCCTATTTATTTGAGTAAATCTCGGGTCGAGATTTATTTTAAGGGGGTGAGGATGTAACACCTCGAATTTTTGTGTCCAATGATGTGTTAACACGTGTCATTTATTTACACGTGGCATCTATAATAAATAAAGGACTAATTTTGACAAACCTTGAAAGTATATAAATTCGAGGGTTATAAATGACAACAAGGGTAAATATACTGTATAGTATCCCTAAATAATGCTTAAACCTTCAAACGAATAAATTATAGATCGTACATAAACAAAACGCGGAAGAAAGTGAGAGATTACAAACTACAGGGGTTAACTGTGTCAACATGTTTAATAATACCTCTGAGTGACCCTTTAACGTTCCAAAGACTTTGTAACGGTATTATACCCTCACTAAAATAATATATAAGAATTTCGCGAAGTTTCGATATGAAACGAGAAAGTTACGATCGAATTCGTAGAAGAAGGGTTAAAAGCGTCAACAGTGAAAGTTAAGGCTTTCCAATATAATTAATAAATAAACCGGGGACTTAATAATGCGGGTAATTAACACGAGGCCCCTATCGGTAAATAACCGAGGGCCAAACCGCAAAGTTACCCCTTCAAAACCGAAAGGTCAGGCGAATCATTACGAAAGATTTCGTTATTAATGGCCAGATTCTGTAATAATTACAAAAAGATTTAAAAATTCAGAAAATATAACCTTAGGCGACCCGCGTAAGGTTTGGACATAAGTTGAGGCGGGCCGCGAGCCTCCTCTATTTCGCGTCTGTTATTTGAACTTTAGGCGACCCGCATTAAAATGCATGGGAACTCCCATGCGGGCCGCGTAAAGTGCCCAGATGCAGAAATTTTGCAACTACTTGGCTTTTGGAGCTTGTGAACGATCATGCACATAATTATGGGGCATGGGCACCCTATGCTCAACCCATAACACTTAGGGGACACCTACCATCACCCCTGGTCTGATAGTAGTGCTTGCAATGATCAATATGGCTTGGCATTTGGCTATAAATAGCCATGTTGTAGTTACAACATTCACACAACTCAAACAACTTCCATCTGATCATTCTAAGTGCTCCCAAGTGTTCTTCTCTGCTCCATATTCAAGTCCTAACTTCTGTAAGTTGCCTTGATCATTCATACTTCAGTTTATGCTTAGTATTTAGCCAAAAACCAAACCGTCGTAAGTATGGTTTGACTTTAAAATATCTTGCAAATGGTTCAGTCTTATGACGAATCAAAAGTGGTTATGAGTTGGTATTTATGTGGGTATTAAACCTCTAAAATGGTTCCCCCTGATCACCACTCTAACCATATCAAATGTCGAGTCAAACGTGCGGTTAGAAAGTCAACAGAAAGCTATTTTGGCGATTTATGCATAATCTGTAATATATATGTTATGGAACCTGTTTTGATAATCATAAAACATGATAATAAGTATATAAACATGTTTGCGCTCGTTTGAATCGATCATTTACTATATAGAACCGGTTCGGAGCCGAATGTCGCAAAAGTTTGACTTTTGCTTTGACTTCAGTTCTGACCCGTTTTAGTGAGGTATAAATATACCCTAGGACTCTCTTAGGACCAGGTCACATGTTGGTATAAGCCTCTGTGGTCGGTTCATGAGTTATCCGAGTCTTTAGCGCATTTCCGTCATTCGCCTAAAAGTTGACCGTAACGGCCTTTTGAAATTAAAACGAGTATTTCGGACACGTGAACGGACCAAAACCTTTCTTATTAAATTATAAGCATGTCCCTAAAGTTTCACGTCAAACCGAGGTCTAGAATGAGAGTTATGCTAAAAGGCGCACTTTTAAGAAAGTTTTGTAATTAATGGCGCAATTAGCATAACGCCCATCTAACCCAAGTTTTCGTCACCAAAACTTTTACCCACTGTGGTAAAATAATATTTTGGGAATTTTAAAGATTTTTAATAATTTTTACCTTGCTCATAACCTGCGGTTATGGCTACGGTTCGGTAAATACCGAATATGCCCTTTTTGGCCAAAACGGGAGTTCTACAAGGTCTTTTGACCCGATTCCAGTTGCTACTGGTTTTAAATAATAAATAAAGTATTTTAAGCTTTATAAGCTGTTCGGGAAACTCAGATTCCCTGTAGAACCCGACAAACTTTTTTTTAAAGTCTTTAAAATGACCAAAAAGCCACTTCGGGGCATAATATTAACTTAAACTCGTTACGGGCATTACGGAAGGTATCCTACTGATACCAAAATATTTTAAGGCATATTGACTTAGGAAATAAGCGTACGACTCTTATGGTTAACCGTTTCGCCTATTTGCGCACACGGTACGGCTCATAGAACTAGTTTTCGTGCAATAGCCGATACGGGTCAAATTATACTATTTGAACCCCAAAATCCAGAGTATGAACTATAAACCCATATAAAACAAGTCACTGAACTTGTTGGGTCCAAATCATACTCCATTTTCGGTTTTCGCCTTTTCGTGCGAATTAACCATATCTATATATCGGAATCAACCGGTTTAAGCTACGGCTAATACAAGGACCGTTAGGATTCTAAGAGGTTAATTAAAACCTTCGTTCCAGATTAGGAGCCCCAGTAAAAGCTATCGGTGACTTGATCTAAATTAAGGATTAATACTTGCAAAGGTAAATACTTTAACTTATTTCCCCTATATGGGCTTGGGTTACGGTATATTAATACCGCTTGATTGAGCATTATATACTTCCATCGCTTAGGTGGTTAATTGATTAAATATGATTGGCTCATTTAAACAGTTTTGTTGCTTATAAGCCTTTGGGGGGTTTAATGACCGTTGTCCCGGATATCCTCGGCATCATTTTACGAAATGGCCACGACCATCGACATCCCGGTGTAGGCGTACACCCGGTATAAAGTGTCGACATTAAAACTAAAAGACGTAGCCGTTGGTTTTCATACTACGGTTTTACGCAAACGTGGTGTGTCTATAAATCTTTAACCCGGCACGACCCGGGCTACTGAACGCATAAAAGAACATGTAAAACGTTCACAAGATTATTATGAATTTTCCCAAGTTATAAAAGAATTTGTGCCTTGTGCATTCAAATCAATTTTAATAAACATTTTCAAATGTGTCAGTTGAATGTATTTACCAGTGTAAACTGACGTATTTTCCCCAAAAAGATTAAGTGCAGGTACCTAAACGTAATTGGCTGGTATTAGCTCCCTAGCGTCGGGATAAGCCTCGCAAGCTTGATTGCAGTATCTAATGGAACAATACCTTACTTTTATTTTCGATCCACTGTGGATATTCAACTCTGTAATACATTGATATTATGATCAGAGGTTGAAATTTATATATTTATCTTAAGCTTCCGCTGTGCATTATATAATTGTGTGGTTTGACTATATTGTTGCCAACATCGTCACGGTAATCCCCCACCGGGCCCACCGGTGAGACACGTGGAATTCGGGGTGTGACAGTCAATCCACGTCATACAATCGACGGCTCCCTTTTCCCCAGTGAAATCTCTGGGCTTGCAGGACACAAAATACTTGTACGTACAGGACCTGCTGTACGTGTCATGCTTCAGCTTAATCTCCTGCTTTGGGACGCTGCTGTGGTTGGAGGAGTGATTATCATCCTCAGCTTTCTTCGGCTCACTCTTTTTAGAGGGTGGCTTGCTATGAGCCTCAGAATGAGTCTTGGGCTTTGCGTGCGTTTCTGTTCGGGTCCTACTCCGAGTACCACTAGATTCCCTGAATTGCCTATCCATAGCTTTGGCAACAGCGTTATCTATCAGTCCTTGCAACTCTGCACCGGTAACGTGAATCTTTGCATTATCTGAGTGTTCCCCAGAATGACTGTTGGTCTCCTCCGATTTGGCCATTGTAGCTTTAAGCTACAATAAAGGACAAGGTCTAGTTTAGAACCTAACAGTATTATCGTTCTAGACGATTTATTAACCATGGTATCAAGAACCTTAGCAGTTAATTTAATAAATTTCATTCAGGCTCTTAATAGCAATCAAGGAATGAAAATATATATATTGGCACCATAGGCCTAGTCACATGGACAATTACTAAATTATAAATTTAGATTTTTATAGGATTATAAATTGTATAATTAAACAAATAATCCTTTACTAGACAGAGAGTCATAAACCACAACTGTCATTATATAACATAGTTATAACCCGTAGGTATCAAGTCATAAACAGACTTGTATACAAATATAATCTGTAGATATTTCTTTTCTTGGCAGGGAGTTATAAACCACAACTGCCACTATATGACATAGTCATAACCCGTAGGTATCAAGTCATTAATAGACTTGTATACAGATAAAATCTGTAGATAATTTATCAAAAAGGGTGGCTTGTGTGATTTTACGGATCACGCTTGGCCAGGAATGTTAACATGTTTTCAGATGTTAACAGGGAGTTGAATCCTTTCAACCAGGTTTTACCATCAGGGCCAGGCCTGTTAATAAGGCATTCAAGCTAGGTTATACCTTACTAAGATTCTTATAAATGGCAAATCAAATAAAAATTGATATTTTCCATTATTTTAATATTATATTCATGCATATAAATAAAATGAGAAATTCAAATTAACCATTTCAAATTTCAAATAAAGTACCAGTACATATTTGCCCTAAACGGGACTTTGAAATAACATGAATAACATGAATAACATGCCCGCGCAGGGGCTAAACAAATAACAACAATAACAAAATAAAATAAAGCAAACCCACGCAGGGGTCAACAGAACAGCATACCCACGCAGGGGTAGAATAAGATAGATATACCCACACAGGGGTAGAGTACAAGGATAGATGTCCACGCAGGGACATAAGTAAATGAGACAATAATTAAAGGATTCAATGATCCCTCTTGCCCTTACCCTTGAGCAGGTCAAATACCTTCTTGAACATACCACTGGTGCGACGGCGATCAGCTCGCATCTCGTGTTGAAACTCACGTCGCATGCTATCAATCCCATGCAGGATCTCCTGAACCTGCGGCGGCGACATCATAGGCGCCGGTGGCGGTGGCTGGTACTGCTGTGGCTGCGGTGGCTGGTACGACTGCGGCTGCGGTGGCTGCTGGTAACCCGGAGGGTAACCAAAAGTAGACTGCCCAGCAGCCCAAGTGTCTCCCAATGGACCACTAGGAGGGAGTGAGCTGTAGTTCACAGCTTGCCAATAAGGGTCTCCTGTGTAATCATAACCCTGAGGGAAAACATGCTCGAACGGGTTAAACTGAGCGGCACTAGCATAAGCCGGAATCGGCTCTCCATAGTTCTGCGGCGGCAGAGGCGGGATCGGTACAGAAGTAACCTCCGATACGGGATGCTGAGACTCCCCTGTCTCGGACTCCCCGGGAAGAGACGTGTAGTGGCTGCTACCAACATGTGGAGGGGTGCCTATGCGAATCCCTCCGCGCGTAGACATGCGCGCATTCCTCCTTGGCCTCTGAGGCGGAGGAGGTAAAACTGGTGGCGGCGGTGGTGACGGAGTGATCACGTCACGCCATAGGGCCTCAGATAGGTCCTGCGGTAGAGGCGGCTGCTGCTGGAGCTGCTGCTGCTGCGAGTGGTGCTGCGAGTGCACCGGTGAAACCTGGTGAGACTGGAGCATCGGAGAGTTGTGGCTGGGGGTGAAATACCAATCATGCTGCTTAAATCTCTCCTGAAAGCTGTCCCCACCATTGTAGGGTGATCCCCTAAATGGCGACCCATCCGATATCTCAATCGGATGGTTAGGCGTACCTGATGGCGGTAGCGAGGGGTCCGTATCCTCGTCGACGTCCATCTCGTGACCACCAGAAAAGTGGTCCTCCGGTCCAAGTGGGTTATGACCCACTGGCTCATCCACAAAAGCATCAGGGTTATACAAACCCTGGTAGACTGGTGCTGGATACTGGTGCGGTGACTGCTGCAAAGGTATGTAGGATCCATGCGAACCATGGGGCCCATTCTCCGAGTGGGGCCCAAACGAGTGGGGTAAAGACGGTGAAGTGCTGGCGGACACCGAGTGTCTAGCAGGCTCGGCGAAAGACCTCCAAAGGTCGTTGGCGGCTGTGTTGTGCGTGGCGGATGGTGCTCGCCTATGTGAGGGCCCTGCCTCATGGTCGTGAGACGTAGCAAATCCTCCTCGACCTCTCATCCATGGCAGCATAGTGATCCTGTCAAAAGTCAAACAAGTTGCACAACAAATATATAAGACAAAGCTAAATAATAAAAATAAATTAAACGAAAAGTTGAACATTTCCTAAGTTCTTTGTCTAGACTCGAAAATCGAGGATTGTGCAATTGTGTAACTGAGATTAAACACAAAAGACTAGTGTTTAATTCACTCAGCGTTGGCTCTGATACCAACCTGTCACACCCCGATTTCCACGTGTCACCGGTGGGCCCGGTGTGGGGTACAGTGACGTAGTTGGCATCGTCATAGACAATCAACACAATGTAATAATGCACAGCGGAAGCAGAATAGAAACATTTCAACTTTTAAATAAAGTGTAATAATAAATATCACAGTAGTTGAAATGGATCCACAGGCGGATCAAATAAAATAAGATAAAATAGTTCAACAGATATATTGTCGTCCAAGCTTGCGAGACTATAGTGGACGCTCTTAGGAAACAACCAGCCTATTTCCGTATAGTACCTGCACTTAACCTTTTGGGAAAAATACGTCAGTTTACACTGGTAAATACAAATCAACCGACTCATTTTGAAAATGATTGAAAATTGATTTAAATGCACAAGGCATAAATATTTTTATTAACTTGGGATAATTATATAATATAAACTTGTGAACGAATTACATGCACTTATATCTCTGGTGGCCCGGGATCTGCTGTCCGGGCTAGAGATTAAATGACACACCACATTAAAGAGTTATACGCGTCGGGTGTACGCCTACACCCCGTGCTCTGGTCGTGGCCATCTCGTAAGATAATGCCAAGGATATCCGGGACACGGTCAACAACCCCCCAAAGCCTTTAAGTAAGACAAAACTGTTTAAACGAAGTCGCACAAGCTATTCAAGACTGTACACCTATAAGGCGCAGGACTTGTGCGCCCGATCAAGCGGTATTTTAAATATCGTACCCCAAGCCCGTATAGGGAAAATAAGTCAAAATGTATTTACCTGGGCAAGTATAAGTCACAAATGATAAGTGTTGGTAGCTTTTACCGGGCCTCCTAATCTGGAACAAGGTTTATAATTAACCTATTAGATTCCTAACGGCCTTTTATTTAAGCCTAAGCTTTGACCGGTTAGTTTTAAGAATGATACGGTTTACGCACGATTAAGCGAAAGACCGGATAGAATGTGATTTAGACCCGACAAGTTTGAATACTTGTATAATATGGGTATACTAAATACATTCTGGATTTTGAAATAAAAATGATATCGTTTGACCCGTTTCGGTCAATTTACGCAAACTAGTTACGTAAACCGAACCGAACGCGAAAAGGGCGATACGGGTAGACCAATGATTCAAATGCAAGTTCCCTGAGATAATATGCTTAAAATATGATATTATATCAGTAAGTTATGTTCTATATTGCCCGGAATAATTTTAAACCCAATTTATGCCTTAGAAGGGCATTTTGGTCATTTAAAAGATAATAAAAGGGTAAAATTAGAAATCTGAGTTTCGGGTCTGGTTCATACAGTAAATATACTTAATATAACATATTATATCAGTAGGGTATGACCCATATATCAAATTTATCATTTAAAACTAAACTATGCACCGTAGGGGTATTTTAGTAATTTCACAAGGGCTAAAAGTGCCAAAACTGGAAATCTGAGTTCATATACTTATACTTACTGTTTTTATATGAAAATAAGCTAAACACATCAGTAGGTATAGGTCTTATATGTTTAAAACAAGTATAACGCTTACTATGCGCTTAAAACGCTAAATATGCGATTTAAGGGCGTTTTCGGGTTTTCAAATTAAATCTGAGATTTTTATATTTCCAGAATACTTAAAATAATTTATTCATCATATAAAATCAGTAGAAAAAGGTTTCGGGTCAAAAGGATGTGTAAAACTCATTTTATGGCTTAAACGGTCAAAACCGACATAACCCGAAATAGCTAGGCGATCTAGGATCCGTTCAGCCAAAAATTAATTAAAAATCATCAAAATTCCCAGAATATTATTATACATCAGTTGGTAAAAAGTTTTGCATCAAAACGTGGCCAGAAACGGGTTCTGCGCGAAAAGGACCGTTTATGTAAATTTATAATATAGTTTTACGCTAATGGCCATAACTCACAATCTGGACCACCAACTGATCCGAAACTTTCGGTGCAAGTTCATATATTAGAAATAAAGATTTCTATCCTTTCATTTTTCCAAAAATCCCGTTTTAAATCAAAAAGGGCAAGATAGTCAACTTTATGCATAAACCGGAAACATGCATTCGAATAGGCTAAACATAGACTCAATCAAAGAAAATTCCAGAAAGTTTAACTAAAATAAAAATAGTCAAAAATACTTTCCAATACAGATCTCGAACATGCATGTACGAATCCGAATCGATAGTCTACGAAATAATCGTTTTACAAGACTTTCGGTTCCGATTCGTGGCTATACTATAGATTGTCGAGTTGATGATGATTAAAACACATTCTTATATGTATTACAAGTTATTTATGATGATCAATCAGATTGCATGTCATCTATATCATTATTCATGTCATTTTTCACAAGAATCGCTTCTGTTGACTTTTTAGAACCATGTTTGACTCGACAATTAGCATGCATATAGTGGGATTCAGATAGTGCCCTTTAGAGGGTTTGTTTCCCACATAAATACCAATCTATAACAGGTTTCAATTCGAGAAATGACTGAAAGAAATCCGTTTAATCAGAAAGTCAAAGCTTATGAATACCCAGTTTGACTTTTAGCAATAATCACAACAAGAACGGATTAAAGAACGAATTGAAAGCTTACAAAGGTCCTATAGGTGATTAGTGAACACTAGAAATCGGCCTTGATGATCAGATTAGCTCCAGGAAGTCTTGAGAACCTTTGCAAGTCTTGAGAGTTCTTGTTCACAATTTGTAAATGCTCAAGAATGAGATGAATTCGGATTTAAAGCTGTAATTTGAGGTTTACTGTAGTCATAGCCATGCATGGCTTCTAATTGGAGCATTTGGAGGCAAGAAACAACTGGATTCCACTCAAAATCGGACCCAATTCGACCCAAATCCGAACTTCCTGTCGCTGGCAACCCCACGCGGCCCGCTTGGGCTTTACCAGGCGGGTCGCCTGACCCTGGTTCAGCCAAACTTGCTTCAGTTTTGGCAGAAATGGTCCCTGAGCTTGTACGCGATGTTTCGGCCACTTTTCTCGACCCGTAAACCCCCAAACTTGGTTTTTAAGAACCTTAGGACTTTTACCAACATGGTAATGTCCTCGGATAACTTTGCGCTCAACCGAAAAGCCATGAAATTCGACGTTGACGCTTTTAGTCCTTCAAGTACGGTTTTGGCCATAACTTTCTCATACGTTGACGAAACTTCATGAAATTTTTACCACATATTCTAGTGAGTATATTTTAGCTATACAAAGCTTCGGGTCTGCCAAAAGTTCACTCAGAGGTATAAATTAAACATGTTGACACTTTTGGCCCCTATAGTTTGCAATACTTCACTTTTGTGTAATTTCCGCGTCGTATGATCCATGAACCATCCGTTTAAGGTTATAAACATTATGTAGGGTTATCATAGAGCCTGTTTATCCATTGTTGACACTTTGGACCCTTACGTTCCATAGTTCTCACTGTTTGTCACTTTTAGTCCCTCTAAAGTATGTTTTCACATAACGGAACCTTATGACACGTGTCAAGACATTAGTGGGCGAAATTTTTCGAGGTGTTACACCTCATGTTTATATGCATTAAATCTATGAAAATAATATTACCAAGTCAGAGCATTGAATGACTAGATGTCTTGGCCAACTCAGTATGTGCCCAATTGCATCTCCGACCTCCATAATGAACTCCTCTTCAAGTGGAACCGGTAGTAATGCTTCTCTATGTAAACATATTTCCAACATGACTCGAAGGAACTCCTCTTCATTTGTATCCATCAGTATAGTTCCTTTGGCAACTATGTTTGATGCGTTGTCAACCGCAAGAAAACATGACATATCCTACAAATATATATATATATATATATATATATATAGTTGCGCTAAAATAAGAACCAACTCGAGTTGTAAGAACCGTGAGAACTTTTTGATCCGGGGCGAGGTGAACCAAATTTTTTTTCATAAATGTAGATGCGTGTATTATAAACACATTTGTAAAAAAAAAAAATTCAAAAAAAATGTCGTGTGTGTAGTTTTGAGCACCACAAGTTTGTGTTTACGGGTACTGTAAATTTTCCGGTAAGATTTACGGTACCCGTAAACACAAACTTGCTGTGCTCAAAACTACACACACGACATTTTTTTTTGAATTTTTTTTTACAAATGTGTTTATAATACACGCATCTATGTTTATGAAAAAAACAATTTGGTCCACCTCGCCCCGTACGGTGTAGTTTTCACGGTTCTTACAACTCGAGGTGGTTCTCATTTTAGCGGTCCCCTATATATATATATATATATATAGGATGTTACTTCTTATAGCCATGACTTGCAATGAATTCGTATAGAACATAAAGAAATTATCTTAAAAAGAAACACTTATACCCAAGACTTACAAGTGGTTCTTCATCTGGGTTGTCTTCAAGATCTTCATTGCCCCATTGGCAACTTTCGGCTTCTTCTGACACATTGTTCACACCTCTTTTTAGTTTCTCTAATTCATCTTCAAGCTTGTTGAGTCATTTATCATACTTCTTCTTCCCAGTGTCCATGTAATGCTTGACAGTATTGGGTAAATAAAAGTATTGTTGTGGAGTTACAAATTTTCCCATCCCGCGTACATGCCCACGTTGTTTATCAGTACCCAAGGCCTGGGTAAGCACATCATGTGTTCCACATGTGCCCTCTCCAGAATCTGATTCCTTAAGCTGGTCCTGAAATTGGTCAACACTCAACAATAAGTCATATGTAAGTCAACAGTAAGTAAAAAATGTAAGTGAGCAATGGTCTATAATTACGTTTATTGGAGGAGGATAAAATACAAACTACTTTGAACCTGAAAACTGTAAGAACTATTTAGATTTTGACAAATGGTACAACTTAAATAGTTTTAATAAGGGTATTTTTGTCATTGACAATATAAAAAAATATGAAAATTCCTAAATTTAAGCTATGAAAATATTAGATTGATTCCATATTATCATTATCATTATCATTCCATTCCAGATCCTACTTTCATGCAATTTGATTTATCATCCAGATTCGCGAGAGGCCTTTTTTTCCCTTTTATTCTTCTTCCATCAGGTCTCATTTTGTTTTCTGCTGATATCATTATATTTGTGCTGATATCATTTTTAGTGTGCTGATATTATTTTGTTTGTGCTAATACCATTCAGTTTGTAATCAACACCCACAGTCATCAAGTGTTGATATCATTTTCTTTGTGCTAATATCGATCATTTTCACTGTGCTAGTATCATGTTTTTTATTGTGCTAGTATCATTTTGATTGTGCTAGTATTGTTATCTATGTAATCAAAACCCACAATCAGAAAATATAAAAAATACAGAGGACGAATTGAAAATAAAAAGGATTTAAGGTTTTTTTTCTCTAAAAAATTATTGATTACTATATTCCAGCTTTTATGTAACTAATTAGCTACCACAAACCCAAGCAACCCTTTATAGTTTAGTCTTGGATATGGATGAGCTCGGTAGCAACCGGCATTGAAAATACCGGTACCGTACGGTACGGTACCGAATATACCTGGTACGGTACCAGTACTGAATATACCCGGTACGATACGGTATGGTTCGGTACCGGTATTTGAGGGTAAGTTTCATGAACAAAGCAACTACTGCCACAAATCAGCCTACTAAACTGACCAAATCAACCTATTGTATTCAACATTTAAACCTCATAGTGTAAGATCAAAGAAAGACTTACAATTCTATCAACTACCACTTGGACATCTGAGTCGAAACCTCCTATTTTCAGTTCTCTTGCTCATTTCCACAACATTGCCCTATCAATCTCCTCTTCCTCCAGGCCGGTTTCTTGCATCTAAATTATCAAGAATAACAAAATTAAATTAACGTAAACAAATAAAAGTGAATTATTAGGTTAACTGCATTCATACAATCTCAGTAGTGAGTCTGGCATATCCCTTTCTGCTCAAATGATGATTGTATTTATGATGTGCACGAACTTTCTTTGCCTTCTTACTTGTCTCCTGCATTAGAAACATTAATTAAAATGTTTATATAATGTTAGATAAGACATGGACTACTAAACAAATACAAGCACCAAAAGTTTAGACAAACCTCCCATTGTTTTGAAGTTCTTTGTGCTACAAATAGTTTCCAGTCTTCTTTTTTCAAGAACGGATACTTAAGAGGAGGATTAAGTAAATTTTTCTTCTCCTCAGGGTCATTTTTTTGTGTCTCAATGTAATCCCTGTATAGAGTATGTTTGAAGTTTCTCCACTTTGTCCCAATTGATTGAATAGTTTGCTTCCGGCTCTTTGGGTCAACCACAAAATGTGCCTGAAAATACAAAACAAACAATATATTCAAAAATAGGTTAACAATAGGGCTGCACATTTTGACCCGTACCCGTTTTGACCCGAACTTGTTTTGACAACCCGTTCTAACCCGAACCAAAATAGCCTTTTTTCTGAATTAACCCGTTCTGACCCGCCACCCAACCCGACCCGACTCGCCCGTTTTGGCAGGTGTAGATACAACATAAGCAAATGACAAAAGGTACGAGTGTTGTGTCATCAAACTTTGAGATGAGTAAGTACGTTTGTTTTCTGATATAGATTTGGTTCTATTAGTGATGAAGGGGATTTTGCATCACACTCTTCTTCTAGACTTGCAAAAGTTGATTCTGCCTGATTGATGTAATGCATGTAAGCTTTTGGATGCGGGATTTCAAACAATATGAATGGTAATGTTGAAATCAAGGGAAACATGAACTTCACCAAGTGACAACACACCTGGTGTTGCAAATGATGTTACTAATACATCCTTTAGCCAAACGGGTTGTCAGTGATGAAGTTACTAATAACTGTTTCAACGTGTGCCACTTATATCTGGCACAAGTATGATATATACAGATAGTTATACCAATAAATATGCGGAGTATGGGGTGTTATTGAAGATATCATAAGTAGAAGAATTGGAATAGAGCTGTAATTACGTCCATATACTTGGTATCAAAAGACGCTAAGCGATTCCAGTTTTTATATGTTCACTTTATCGATTCCAGTTTTTACATTTGTTGATCATGAATTTGACAAGATGCATGGATATGATCATGGAACAGGGATGGAGGAATAAAGGGACTATTCGCAGGAGTCGGTCCACGTGTTGCACGTGCAGGCCCATCATCTTAGCATAACCGACTTACACATATTTTAGGAATAGATTACAATTGTATTATTAGGAGATAATCTTTGTATTATTGATGTATATCCTTTCCTTTTGATATTATTCATTGCGATTTATGGACTTCGCCTATCACGAGTAAATCAGGATATAAGTATTACATGGTGCTAATTGACAATTTCTCACACTTCGTGTGGGTATACCCCCTTAAATATAAGTCCGAAACTTTTCCTACCTTTGCCAAATTCCATCAATTAATCCTCACCCAATTTAACCGGAAAATAAAAACATTCCAAGGTGACTTAGGGGGTGAATTTGACAATTTAGCATTCAAAACCTTTGCCCAACAAAACGGTCTCCTTTTCCGTTTTGCTTGCCCACAAACATCCTCTCAAAATGGAAGGGCCGAACGTATGATTCGCCGCTTGAATGACATCATTCGAGCCCTCTTAATTCATGCGAATCTACCTCCTTCGTTTTGTTTTGGGTTGAAGCCCTCCACACTGCTACCTACCTACACAATATCCTACCCACCAAAAGACTAAATTTCTACACACCTACCTTTGTTCTTTACCTCCGTCACCTAGCCTATGACCACTTACGGGTGTTCGGATGTGCTTGCTACCCCAACACATCCGCTACCCAACCCCATAAACTTCACCATAGGTCCATGCGATGTATATTCCTCGGGTATCCCCCTGATTTCCGTGGCTACTGTTGCTTGGACCCTACCACAGGTAAGGTTCACATCTCCCGAATGTGAACTTTGATGAGCACGTGTTCCCTTATACACTTCCTCATCCACCTACCTCCTACAATTTTTTGGATGACACCTTACCAACGGGCTTTACATTCCACAGGCCTGTTTCACAGCCCGTTACCCAGCCCAATACCCAACCCGTACCACCCCTTGCCACGGCCCCATACCAATTTACTTATTCTCGCCGGCCCAAAACAGTCCCTCATGTGCCAGCCCACCCTACAGGCCTAATGCCCTTATCGAACTCCTCGGCCCAACATCCAACCCAACCCCAGCCCGTCCCACCGTCAGCCCCGGCCCCACCTCCAAACCTGACTCAGCCCGTCTCACAGTCAGCCCCGGCCCAAACCCAAAACCAGCCCACCTCTATGACCACTAACCAACACCCTATGACCACTCGTTCCAAATCCCGTTCCACTCACCCGGCCATCCACAATACCCTATCTATCTCACCAGTCCCTAATTCCTATGCCAAAGCCCTAACTGATCCTAATTGGTTGCATGCCATGCAAACCGAATATACGGCTTTACAGGATAATGAAACATGGGAGCTGGTTCCTCGTCCACTTGACCATCCCGTTATCTGCTGCATGTGGTTATTCCGGCACAAATTTAAGTCGGACGGCTCGTTGGAACGATACAAGGCTAGGTTGGTGGTTAATGGAAATTCCCAAACCGTTGGTGTGGATTGTGATGAGACATTTAGCCCAGTTGTTAAACCGGCTACTATTCGTACTGTTTTGTCCTTGGCTGTCTCACGTTCTTGGCCGATTCATCAGCTCGACGTCAAGAATGCGTTTTTGCACGGGAACCTACAGGAGATAGTGTTTATGCACCAACCACCAGGTTTTTATGATAGACAGTTTCCTAATCATGTTTGTCGTTTGAAGAAATCATCGTACGGGCTAAAGCAGGCACCCAGGGCATGGTACACTCGGTTTGCCACTTTTATTACCTCTAAGGGTTTTCGCAGCAGTACCTGTGACCAGTCTTTATTTGTTTATCATCAGGACCCATCAAATATTGCATATCTATTATTATATGTTGATGATATAGCTATTATTAATGTCTGTTGAACAACATTATTGGCACGCTTTCAAAGGAATTTGCCATGACTGATTTGGGACGTTTGCATCATTTTTTGGGAATAAAAGTCACACATCAGAAGTTTGGTATTTTTTGTCACAGGCACAGTATGCCAAGGACATTATTGCCCCGCTTCCATGACCTCGTGCAAACCGTGCTCCACACCAGTTGATCTTTCTTCTAAATTAAGTGCTACCGAAGGCCAATTATTTTCGGATCCGACTCTATGTCGAAGTTTGGCGGGTGCTTTGCAATATTTAACTTTCACGCGTCCTGATCTGTCTTATGCAGTTCAACAAGTTTGTTTATTCATGCACGAGCCCAGGGATCCGCATTTTGCGTTTATGAAACGTATAATATGATATTTGCAAGGCACTATTGATTACGGTATAAGGATTGGTCGGTCGAATAACAATGATTTGGTGGCTTATTCTGATGTTGACTGGGGTGGTTGCCCCGATTCTAGACGTTCCACATCCGGTTATTGTGTGTTCCTTGGTGATAACCTTATTACTTGGTCCGCGAAACGTCAGCCTACAGTTTCACGCTCTAGTGCAGAAGCTGAATATAGGGGGGTCACTAATGCAGTTGCTGAGACAACTTGGATTCGCAACCTGATGTTTGAGTTACACACACCCTTATCTCGTGCATCGGTTATTTTCTGTGACAATGTTTCGGCGGTTTACTTGTCCAACAATCCGGTTCAACATCAAAGGACAAAACACATAGAGATCGACATACACTTCGTCCGTGAGAAGGATCATCTTGGGCACATTAAAGTTCTTCACGTGCCCTCCTCAATGCAGTACGTGGATATATTTACAAAGGGGTTATCTCGTGAACTATTCCAATCTTTTCGGTCCAGCTTGAGCGTCTGTCCTCCGCCCGCTCAAACTGAGGGGGTGTCTTAGCATAACCGACTTACACATATTTTAGGAATAGATTACAATTGTATTATTAGGAGATAATCTTTGTATTATTGATGTATATCCTTTCCTTTTATTATGGTTGTATGATCCCTATATATAGGGCCCTTGTTTATCAATAATAGATCGACAATTACAACCACAATTACTTTCACATCAGTGGAGTAATTAACACATATTAGTCATCATCATAAAAAAAACTGACCCTACCCAACCCGACCTGACTCGAAACCCGTTCTGACCCGGACCCGTTTCGATCCAAACCAAAACAACCCTTTTTATAAATGACCCGTTTTGACCCGAACCCGTTTTGACCCACGACCCGAACCGTTTACTAGGTCTGTCTCTAATATTCTATATACATGCATATTCACACAAAACCAGTTAACACCACTACTAGAATGTAATACTGATGCTCCTGTTGTAATTTTTTCAGAGAATGGTTCCTGTTGTGATACCCTTAACTCTAAGCACCTCATTTTGGTTTAGGGTCAAAATAATCAGATTTGGACTCAAGCAAAGATGGAAAACTGACGGTTGAAATAAGTAGAAGTTACCAAATGGCAATAATTACTTTAAATAAACCTGATTACACATATGGTCCCTGTGGTTATTTAAGGGTAAAACAGTCATTTAACTCAACCTAAATAGAATTTTTAACGTCTGTTAGCCTTAATACCCTAAAGTCTTACAAAATTGAAACCATAGAACCCGAATCCGTTACAAAAAAAAAGTTAGTACCTAAAAGGTGTTATTTTAGGTAATCCACATGGACTATCTGTGTAATTAACTATTAAGAAGATAGTTTAAAGTTAAGATTAGATGTTAGACTTACCATGACATATTGCCATAATTCTTCCTTTGTTTCCTTACCAACTTTCGGCCAAGTGGTATAAGTTATGGGAATCGTAGTTCTTGCTACCAATCCCTCAAAAGTAGAGAGTGCTACTGATTCCTTTCCAATTGGGACACCCTTTTTATTGTAGGTAATTATAAGTTTCCCTTTACTAGATTTTGACTTTATTGTTGGACCTCTTTGTGATTTGTTCTCTTCAGCATGCATGATCTGAGTCAGAATTCGATTCCATGTCACAAAAAAGAACCTGTTTCAACAAATACACAATAAGTAGTTATAGCATGGTGTCAATCGAAATTAAGTAACGAATACACAATAACTAGTTACAAAAATATGTAATAGAAACACAATAACATAACTAAGTAAAAAAGACAAAACCTGTCAAAATATGTTGAAAATGACACCGACTGAAAAATGATATTAAGATAAAGGGCAAAACCTTCATTGGGTTCGGATAATTCAGGTACGATAGTTTTTCAGGTCGGGTGATGTTAGGTTCGGGTTTTGAATACCCCATAAAGTTATAAGACTATGGGGTATGGGGCGAGGATTGGGGCGTGGGTTGGGTACAAACGCCCAAGTCCCCACCCTTGGTGGCTTGGGTTTTGGCATGGACCCTTGGGCGGGGGTTTCAGCCCGGGTGTTGGGCATGCCTAGCGGTCCTCCGTGGCCGGCTCTCATTGGCTGGTTGGCTAGGTCATAGCGGCTATGTTTAAAATTTAAAAAATAACCGTTTGGCCAAGCCAAAAGGTTCACCCAACTCGCTATAAAACCCCCAACCTCACCGCCTGTCCACATCGCTATCCCAACCCTTCACTCCACCTACCCGAACCCGCTACCCACACACACTTGATCGATGGCGTCTTGGATGCACGAGGAAGAGCTAGCACTTATCACGAGCGCCGTGGACGCGATGAAGGGCCGCCAACCCGGTGAGACCCGTTACTGGCCGGAAGCTTTCGCTAGCTACCGGCAAACATGGGAAATGACCGGCCCAATTTAAATGCGTGCCAACACAAGTGGCGCGAGCTACGACCGAAGCTCGATCGTTTTAAAGCCTACTACGACAGCGTCCCGGGCGGTGATATAAGTCACGAAGACCGGGTGGCGGTGGCCAACATCGAGTTCCGAGGCAAGGAGCGGAAGCCGTTTGACAAGCTCGCCCTTTTCGAAATCTACCTAACGCTTTAGGCTTTTTTTTATTTTGTAATCTTATTTTTTTGTAGAATTTTGTAATTTTTAGGAAATTTTAATGATATTTTTAGACTTTTTTTAAAATTTTGTGTGTATCTTTTAATTTAGGCTTTTTTTATTTTAATAAAACTGGCCAACCCACGCGGGCTAGCCACTCCCCGCCATACCGACCCAACACGTCACTCACCAGCGGGGGGAGGGGGGCTCGAAGTCTAGTGTCAACCCATGCCCCAAACCCCCGCCCCACCATACCCCACGGTCTAAGATAACACAGAATGATGACACACATATTTCAATATGATTTTTAAACAATGACACAAATATAGTGTCATAAAAATTATAAGATGACACACAACGATGGCACACATATTTTAATATGATTTTTAATCACAGTTAAACGATGACACACAAATATAGTGTCATAAAAATTATAAGATGACACACATATGTCAACGTGTTTTGTTTTTTTAAACGACATTTAAACGATGAGACACAAATATAGGTGTCATAAAATATTCGGATTTTACCAACGATGACATTTTTTTTATGACACACATGTTTACGTGTCATAAGATTAGTGTGTGTCGTTGTTCTTGTGTCATTAAAGGTCATTTTTCTAGTAGTGTGGGGTCCAAAACAGAAAGAATCCTTTGAGATTCTGAAGTAGAAATTGAGCAATGCTCCTGTCTTAGCCCTACCTGAAGGGATTGAAGACTTTGTTGTTTACTGTGATGCTTCATACACAGGAATGGGTTGTGTGCTTATGCAAAGAGGCAAAGTGATTGCATATGCATCATGACAACTTAAGGTGCACAAAAGAATTACACCACCAATGATTTAGAATTGGGTGCCATTGTATTCGCACTAAAGTTATGGAGACATTGTCTATATGGCACAAAGTGTATTATAAACATGGACCATAAAAGTCTACAGCATCTGTTTAATCAGAAAGATTTAAACATGTGACAACGCCGTTGGATGGAAACTTTGAATGACTATGAATGTGAGATTCGTTACCATCCCGGTAAGGAAAATGACGTTGCTGACGCCTTGAGTTGCAAGGAAAGGGTTAAACCGACTCTAGTTAACGCCAAAAGCATTAACGTACGTTCTAGTCTGATTGAGAAGTTGTTAGATGCTCAGAAACAAGCCTTATTAGAAGCAAATTCTTCTAATGAAGGATTAGGTGGAACTGTTGAGCAGTTAATACCTAGAAATGATGGAATCCTGAGATTTAATAATCGCATATGGCTTCCTATCTTTGGAGGACTCAGAGATCTGATTCTCCAGGAAGCTCATAATTCTAGATATTCTGTACATCCTGGGGGAGACAAAATGTACCAGGATTTGAAAAGAAATTATTGGTGGATGTGTGTGAAGAAATCCATAGCCACTTATGTAGCTAAATGTCTGACGTGTTCGCAAGTTAAAGCCGAACATTAGAAGCCGTCATGACTGCAACAAAGACTTGAAATTCCCACATGGAAATGGGGGATGGTAACTATGGACTTGATTACCAAGTTACCAAAGACCAAACGTGGCAATGACACGATCTGGGTAATTGTCGACAGATTGACTAAGTCAGCCCATTTTCTGCCAACCAAGGAAACTTTTAGTTCTAACAAATTGGCCAATTTATATGTGGACAATATTGTGTCTTTACATGGAGTGCCAGTATCTATAGTATTCGATAGAGATACTAGATACACGTCACATTTTTGAGAAGTTTTCAACAATCTTTGGGCACACGATTAAATTTCAGTACGGCTTACCATCCACAGACTGATGGACAGAGTGAGCGTACTATTCAAACATTGGAAGACATGCTGAGAGCGTGTATTATTGATTTAGGTGGTAGTTGGGATGATCATCTACCCCTAATCGAATAATAATAGTTATCATACTAGCATCAAGGCCGCTCCATTTGAGCGGCCTTAATGCTAGTATGATAACTATTATTGTAGGAGAATTCGATTAGGGGTAGATGTAGAACGCCCGTTTGTTGGGCTAAAGTTGGGGAAGGCCAACTATCAGGACCTGAGATAGTCCTGAAAACCACGGAGAAGATTATTCAAACCCGTGATAGGCTCAAAGCTGCCCGTAATAGGCAGAAGAGCTATGCTGATAAGAGGCAGAAACCTCTTAAGTTCCAAGTTGGGGACAAAGTATTATTAAAAGTATCACCCTGGAAAGGTGTGATGAGATTTGGAAAGAAGGGCAAGTTGAGCCCGAAATACATTGGACCATTCGAAATAATTGAATGTGTCAGTTCTGTAGCTTATACTCTAAAGCTACCAGAGGAACTTAGTGGAATTAAGGTTGTGTTCTACATATGTAATTTAAAGAAATGTGTAGCCGATGAGTCGCTAGCAATGTCGCACCATGATGTACAGACCGAAGTGTATAAATGATCCACGGGCGGATCGGATAAACATAATATTACATAAAAGACCACTAGGCGTCATGCATGGAGTTGCAAATTCCACTAAGCAATTACCGGGCAGCTTCCAGCCTATTTACGTACTTTGCAACATGCACTTAGTCTTTTGAAGATACGTCAGTGTTTACACTGGTAAATACAAATAACCGACACATTTTGAAAATATTTAAAAATGTTTTTATATACCATAGGTATATAAATTTTCATAAATTACTTGGGACAAACTATATCTCTTGTTATAGTATCAATACATATGCGATCCGGAACTAAACTCCGAGACATGATTAACCGACACACCACTTTAACCCATAAAAGGTATCCCTATAAAGGGTAAGAAAATATTTTAGTACAACATTAGAATCTGACGGGTGTATGCCTACACCCCGTGCTTAAGTCATAGCCATTTGCAATTAAATGAGCCAATGATATCCAGGACACGGTCGCATTAACCCCCAATGTTTAATGTTTAAGTTATCAAGCAAAACGAATTAAAATGGGTTATTCATATTTTGGACACAAAAGGTCATTGATTCCATACCCGACCAAGCAGTAATAATTTACCGCATCCCAAGCCCGTATAGGGAAAATATGTTAAGAGTATCTACCTGACTTAAGTCTTTACAATTCAAAGAAAGTTACAAGCACAACCATTCAAACAAAACAACAAGTATGGTTGAAAGTTACTCGACTCCCTTAGTCTAGAATAAATGGACTTATTATCCATTAGCATGTTTACGGGTCCTATTCAAGTCATAGACTTGGACCGGTTAACTAATATAAAACGGTACGGTTCGCTAGATTAAGCGGTGACCGGATAGAATATGGTTTAAACCCTTAAAAGTACTATGGCTTGTATAATATAGGGTAAACAATAATACATTCTGAATAGAAGTGAAATTGAAGGAGTTTAACCAAATTCGGCTAATTTATATAAACTAAGCTATATAAGTCAACCGTACGCGCATAGGCGGTATCGGGCAATTGGGTGATCGGATGAGTCAACGATTAATATGTTACCATATCAGTAGGTATTACAAATTATATGTTCATTATGGTTTAAAACCATTTTATGCTCAAAAAGGCATTTCGATCAATAATAGGCATAATACATGAACTTGCATAAAACCCGACAACTGAATATGATCAAATGCTATAGCCTCAGAGGGTTATTTAATAGATTAATATGATCATAATATAACTTCAAATCAGTAGCTAACTTAGCTAAATTGGGTCAGAATCGAAAGTCAAAGCAGAAGTCAAACTGCTTGACTTTCGGTTGCAAACTGAACTATAAACTGAAAATGACGGGTTGAACATTCTTTAGCATGTTCTAATATGTTATAGTAACCGATTTAATGTCAAAAGTATGTGTTTAGATAATTATAAGTTTATTTTATACATTTTTACGAAAAATTGCATTTTGACTTCCATTTTAACATAACTTTGACTCGTCATTTAACCAACTTAACCTGATCTTTAGGAGGTGCCCTCATAGGGGATTATCACCTACCATATTATGATCACGTAGCCATGTTCAATTTGAATATTGGCTGGACCGTAATGGTCATAACCGAAAGTCAAAGCAAAAGTCAATTTGCTTGACTTTCGGCTAATTACTTAGCCTAGAAAAGAAAAGAGCTATGAAAGAACACTTACAAGTGTTCTAGGAGGAATAAGAACTTAGTAGGAGGCCTCTATAGATCAGAAGCAATCTCCAAGAGTGATAGAGAAGAGAAAATAAGAATGAGCAAGGAAAATGGTTGCACAAAGTGGCTATTTATACTTGAACATGATTCTCTAGATCATGCCAAATGTCCCCAAACTTCTAGAGTTGATTAGTGTCCAAGGATGTGTAGGAAGCAGGGAAGGAGTGGCAAGTCGCGAACAAGGTGGCAGAAAATGCAGGCTGCCATGGCAGACTGCCATTCTACCAGTTGCAACCCCTTACGGGCCGTAAGGGGTGGCAGCTTACCGGTCCATAGTTTTAAACTGCTTATGGTCCGTAAGTTATTAAACCTTACGGTCCTTAACCGCTTACTAGTTACAATAATATAATTGCCTTACGGGGTCACTCAGAGGTCAAATTAATTGGCATGTTAACATAAATGGTCCCTCCACATCCAAAAGAAAGACAAAATCCGTATTGTAAAATAAAAAACAACAAAGCCATCCATATAATTAACTCTCATCAAACATGAATGATTGGAGGATTACAACTATCTTCTTTGGATCAAACTAAATGAATTTCGCAACTGACCCAAAATACTAACCCTACTTAAAGGGTTAAGGGTGTTTGGATTAACTTACTAGAAACATTTACAAAAATAGTTTTCAACCAGTTAGTCAACTTCAAAAAACGAAGTATTATACATACGTATTTATCTTTAAAAAAAGAGTGCGTTGATGTAGTAAATAAACTGTAATACTTTTTAATTTGATAACATAAAAGAATACCTTTTTGGCCAGTTTTACTAAAAGAATAGTACCTTTTTTGCCAGTTTTACAAAAATATGAGACAGCTTTATCGGGATGAGAATTGATAAAAAAAAAATTGGTAAAATTATAAAAATAGTCATTGGCAAACCCATTCTCAGATTTGATTTGGCCATCTCATGAATCCTTGGAGTGACCTATCATGCACCGGATGGGTCTTTGACCACCTCATGCGTCCTTCAGACATCTCCGGGGATTTTTCATACGTCTACGGCGAACTTCCATAGTTTCCGGCAAGATTCCAAACTTAAACAATTCCAAAAAACGCAATCTTTTTCGACAATCCCACATCGTCTCTGGAAAAACCTCCATAGTTTCCTGGAAAACTTAAGCAACCCCCGAAAATTTAATCTTTCTCAACAATCTCATATCGTCTCCAGCGAACCTCCATAGTTTCCCGACAACCGCCGTAATTTCCGGCGAACCTCCATTGTTTTCGGCTTCAACGTCAACTCCAAAAACCAAATCTTCCTCAACAATTCCCAGTCAAAAATTGTTGCTGAAGGGAAGTCCTGTGGAAAACGGTGTTGTCCGGGAGGTTAATAATGTGAATTGACCTTGTGGTGGTGGTGGTGGTTCAAAGAAGAATGTGAAGAGTGTTTATAAGCCACCGGAGCAATGGGGAGGCGGTGGTAATGGTGGCTGGAATAAGCTGTGGAAGGGACCATGGTATAATAATCAAAGAAAGGGTGATCCGAGGTTCTTGATTAAAGGTGATGAGGTTGTTGTTTCAGGTATTCAGGATTCAGATTCAAGAACAACTCTCATGATAAAGAACATCCCGAATAAATACAGGTACCTGTAATGATAAAGAACATTCCGAATAAATACACGTTTCTCTTTATAAATTTAATAATAAACAAAAAATTATTAGTTTGAAATCTTCCTAGGCGTGTCCATGTTTTATTGGGTATTAGTAAAGGGATTTCCAAAGACTCATCCCATGCATGATGTGTCGTTCCAAAGACTTATGAGATGTCCAAATCTGAAAATAGTTTTGGTCAATTACCATTTTGTAATTTTCCCTAAAAAATTTCTTCACGAAAACGTAAGTTAGCTATTACTGGTCATGTATTTAATAAAAGTTTCTTTGATTCAAATAAACTTTGGAGACAAAAGATATGAAAAAGGATCAAGTAGCTTAAAGTTGAATTCAAATTCATATATTTTAGAAAAAAAGCAAGATATCTATAAATCGGTATCCAAAAAGTAGTTTCAGATTTTGTTTGAGAACTAAGCATTGACAAACTAACAACCAACCCATCTTGTGATGTGGAGCCACATATCTAAAAACTAGTTAAATTGAAATTTTAAAGTTTAACATTACCTTGTACAATTCTTCATTTTCCTTGCTATGAACGGTCAACATGTTATAAACACCTAAAATATGTGTTCTCTCATTCCTACATGATGAAAAAGGTTAAAATTAAGCATGGTACATTTGAAAGAAAAAAAAAAACCTTATGATACGAATAAAAGGATATTTCTTCACAATAATAACTCAAAACAATAAGGGAGAAGATAGAAGTAACGAAATAAGAACTAATTAATGTTTACTCTGATATGACATTGGCTGTTTTCTTCGAAGATTGGCAACAAAGTGTTACCAATTGAGGTTGTTGATGGCGGCGGCTGCAACGCTACTGGAATCGTAGATAGGTCTAGAGAAATAACAAAAGAAGAATTAGGTTTTATGATTACGCGTGAAGTAGGGTTTGATATTTATAGATTTATATTATTGGACCTTTATTGGGCCTACGGATGCTTGTTCAATTTAAAAGGATACAAAATGTTCAATAAAACACAAAAAAAACAACGTAAAATGTGGTTGTTGCAATTTTTACACTTTTATATATAGGGGAGGGTCTAAATGAGAACGTGTGAGAAGGAATAAAAAAACCATGAGAACTTGGTAAAAACAATTCAAATTCTAAATTTTTTTATGCTTATTATTATTATTATTATTATCCGAATACATTGCTAGGAATTAAATTTACAAGTTTAAATTTACGAGAATTCGTAAATAAAGAAAATTTACACATGCGTAAAAAATCTAATAAGAGTGATTTTAAGAGGAGAAATGAATTATTTGATGTTGTAAATTATTTTTTTGATGTTGTATTATAATTTCAATGAGGGTTGTATTAAAAAAATAGTTTTGATTGGTGTTCTCATTCGCTCTCACGGGTCTTGCAATATTTAGTGTTCTCAAGATAACCCCTATATATATATATATATATATATATATATATATATATATATATATATATATATATATATATATATATTTAGGAAAATTGGTATTTAATAAAACAATCTTTAACCAGTTGGTAAATAATAATCCAACCTAGAGAATTGGTATATAATAATCCTACCTATTAACATGTTGGTCCTCAATGAACTTCCGTTAATTTTTTTTAACTGAAGTTAGTTTTTAAGTTTTATTTACTACACAAATAGTCCCTGTAGTTGTAATTTACTAGTTTTAACTATTTTATGAAACAAAAAAACCACTCGAAAATCCTCCTTTTCCTCGATTTGAGGTTTATAAAATAGTTAAAACTTGTAAATTACAACTACAGGGACTGTTTGTGTAATAAATAAAACTTAAAAACTAACTTCAGTTAAAAAAAATTAAGGGAAATTTATTGAGTACCAACATATTGATAGGTAGGATTATTATATACCAATTCTGTAGGTTGGATTATTATTTACCAACTTGTTAAAGGTTGGTTTATTAAATACCAATTTTCCATTTATTTATATATAAACGGGATCAGGAGAAAACGGCAAAACATGCGAGAACGGTGAGAACGCATCCTGGACGAACACATCAAATCTTTGACGGCTGTAATTATGGCGTTTTGTTTTCCAATGGCGGTTAGATAACTATTGGACTTCTTTTTGTTTTATATTTTTTGCACATTGTTTCACGCTTTTTTTATAATATTACTTGTTCAAATTAATTTTATAATAGTTTGGTAGTTTTTTGAGGGCGTTTTTTATGGCATTATGGCGTTTTATATGCATTTGCTAATTTTGGCGTTTTATTATATTTTTCATTATAGCATTAATATTCTTTTTGTTGTTTATTAAGGGGCTGTTTGTTTAGATTTGAATGGATCCATTCAGAGCTTACCTCTGAATCGGTGGGTTGTTTGGTTCACAAAACCCTTACCTCTTAATGGTTCCATTCAGATCTGAATGGTTCAGATTTGAAAAGTCGCTGAATGAAACACTTGACATACATACCCCTTCCTCCCATCTCCTCCACAGCTCCCCATCCCCCTCCACTGCTCCTCCACCGTCTCCTCCTCCACAGCCGCCGGCTCCTCCTCCTTTGCTACTCCACAACTACACCGATAGCTCAACTTGAAGCGGCTCCGATGGATACGACTCCACTAAAGATCAAATCAAGCAACAAACTCAAAAAAAAAATTCAACCAAAACCAAGATAATCAAAAAGAAAAATACTTTACATACCAGCATAACTTTTCTCAAGAATCTCCAACTGAGAAGCAGTCTTCATCTTCCTTTTTCACCCTGGGCTCACCACCCTCTGCCGGAATCTTATTCCCCCCCCCCCGCCCCCAAACCACCGCCGCCGCCACCAGCACCGTCCATTTCCGATGAAAAGATCGAAATTGGGAACTGCGTATTGCAATTGAGACCAAACCCACCTCGAAAACCAGGTCAAAAACTGATCTTAATCATGAAGAAAAAAAACTAGGGTTTGTAGAGAGAGAAATGGGCATTTGAAATTAGGGTATTGTTTGAAGAAAAAGCAAGTTCGAAAGTAAGGTATTGATTTACAGTGAATTGATGCTAATCAGATAGTTTTGTTCATAGGGTAAAAATGTCATTTTACACATTCATCCAGAGGTGCAACCAAACATCATTTTACTGGTTCAGCACTTATTGGTTCAGAGCCTCTAACCCATTCAGACCTCTTATTCATTCAGCAGATGTTGCCAAACAGCCCCTAACTGAAATTACAAAACAAACAATAGATAAAGAAAATTAAAAAAAAAAAACAAAGTAGAAGCAATTTATGATTTTAAATCTTCAGTGTCATCAGTCTCTTTTTTCTTTTGAAACTACAAGAAATGTGACAAATAAATGGCGTTTTGGGTTTGGCGTAGTTTATTTTCTTTGTTCATGTGTTGAAGTGTCTTTATGGATGTTGGAGACATAGATCGACCCCGTGTGGGTGGATGCTATCCGCCTGTTGTCTTGATTATAATCATCGAGGCCAAAGTAGCATTTACACTGGTACAGGTCTCTTCTTATCATCCAAACCTTCTTCAGGAACAAAGATGACAGTATGACATATGGGTGTCATCAGTCCCCACTACGTCAAAAAAGGCTTATGGTCACAAAAAAAAAAGTGTGACCATACACCTTTCGCTACACTTTTTTTTTCCAGCTCAAGTGTGACCAAAGGTCGAGTCATCGTAGGTATCATACAGTCACATTCACGTTTAGTGGCTGTAGCAACTTAAAAGTGTGGCTAAAGGGTACCATTGTTTCTTGCTAGAATCAAGCATTATGTGCAATAAGTGTGGCTAAAGGGTTGCAACAGTCACATGAATTTATTGTAAGCGTGGTCGTTTCTACTATATAGTCACATAAAAGTTTGTTTTAGCCACATCACTTTAAAAAAATGTGGCAAAAAGAGTTGTTATAATCAAGCATTCCATCCATTAAGTGTGACTAAATGGTAGCAACAACCACATGAACTCACTGTAAGTGTGGCTGTTTTATTATTTAGTCACATAAGTTTACTATAAATGTGGCTAAAAACTATTTCTAGACACACAAAACAACTTTGTACTTTTAAATGTGGCTATTGTATAACCTTTGGTCACACATTCTTTTTTTTCACGTGACGTTTGCTAACATTCCGTCCCAAAAAAAAGGTGATCATAGTGTAGCTAATGTTTATGTAAAGCCACATAAAGTTTTGTGTTTTTAAGTGTGGCTAATGCCTAACCTTTGGTCACATATATTTTACTTTTCTCATGACGTTTGCTATCATCACGTCACATAAACAAAAACAAAGTAATGATAATGTGGCTAATGATTATGTAAAGCCACAAGAAACTTTATAATTTTAAGTGTGGCTATTATCTAACATTTGGTCACACATATTCATTTTGCCCATTACGTATGCTATTATTCTGTCACATAGAAAAGACAAAATAAGGATGGTGTGGCTAAAAGATATGTAAAGCCACATGAATTAATTTTTTTATTTTTAAGTGTGGCTATTGTATAATATTTAGTCACACATAACTTTTTTTTCCCATGACGTTTGGTATCATTCAGTCACACGAACAAGAAACAAAGGGATTATGGTGTGGCTAATGGTTAAATAGAACCACACAAAACTTTGTAATATTAAGTGTGGCTATTGTCTCACCTTCGGTCACTCATAACTTTTTTCCCATGACATTTACTACCGTTTTGTCACACAAACAAAAAACAAAGTGACAATAGCATGGCTAATAGTTATGTAAAGCCACATGATTTTGTAATTTTATGTGTGACTATTATTTAACCTTTGGTCACACGTATTTATTATGGTTCTATGTGGTCATTTTCATGTAATTATTTATTTTAGTTTCAGTTTTTTGTAAAATAAAAACTGAAGTAAACATGAGATAATCTAGAAACCAGATGATATTAACAATAATATCCTAAAATCCATACATAAGTTTTCAACTTAAACACTAACTAAAGACAAACTTCTAATCAAAACCTATCTATAAAAGTTTCAAAGGGAAACAAATGTACACAAAAACTAAGAGCTATTTCTAGATTGTTTTCTTCGAGCCCATATACTCACTGCTTGAATACGAGAAGCAGTCCATATACTCACTGCTTGAATACGAGCAGCACTTATGCACTTTTGCCTTTGCTTCTTCACACTTCTTTTTCTCTTCTTCCTTTTGTGCAGCAGCCATTTCCCTTTGCCTCTTCAGCTCACTAGTTATTATATATGATCCATTTGAGTATGCAAATATAAGTTCAGCTCAGTAGTAATTAAACATGATCCATTTGAGGATGCTAACATAAGAAAAAGTGTATGAAGTTGGATAAATAACTTACTCTAGTCTAGCCCTTTCATCTAAGGGGCTAGCCACCAGCTCCACCTCAAAGATAAAGTTGCACTGCACATTATGAAGTCCATCAATAACAATATAGTCAACTGTGCTAATAATCAAAACAAGCTACCTATGGTTAACATGGAATAACAATTGCAAAATATTAGACACGATAAGCTATGAGGTAATTACTCTGATGGAATCTCTGGCGGAGAACCAGCTCTACCATAGGTATAATCTGACTTGCAAGTTATTTTGGCAACCTCCCCAACATAAAAATTAAGATTGTGAACTCGTAAATATTAAATGTAAAGGTGAAGTAGTTGTAACTCCGAGTGAAAAAACACAAAATGAATATAAACAATGTATGTATATAATGACCATTTTTACTTAAATACACATTTGATCAACTTCTAAAAAATATAAGCATTTGACCATTACAAATGATTACACGTAAATACAACCCAATCAAAAGGCGCCATGTGGACAGGGTTGTTCCTGAGCAGAACCGGGCCAAATCAGAGTCAGCTCCAGCTCGGCTCAATTTCACATAACCGATCTGAAAATTGAGCTTGAACTCGGCTTGGCTCAGTTTTTAAGTTAGAAGTTAACATAACAAAAGCAATTCTTATTGGCAGCAACTCAACAAACAAAAAATAAGGAGCATTTGTTGAACTGAAGCTTTTGTATACACATCTAACGATCATGAAAAGTAACCACAAGTCAACCAAAGTGTATGGTCGTTGATAATAAAAATCCTCAAATATGCTATAAAACTAAGTCACAAAATTTTAACTGGTAACTTTAAAAGTTTTGAAACCCAAGAGTAAGAAAAATACCAGAAATATTAACCAGCTTTATCGGTTGATGTTGAGGTGGCCAAAGTGAAGTTCGTTGGTCAGTTTTGGATACAGAGATGTGAGGAGGATTTGAAACTTGTGCTGCTAGGTAAAAAAAATCCTTCATTGTTCTAAAAGCAACATCCCATGCCTTAATCACAGGGCCCTTGCCAAGTTGAAAGGTGAAAATTGTATTGTCCTCATGTGTAGTGTCAAAAACTTCACCTGTTTCAGCCAAACTCCCTTCATAATGCACTGTCCAACAGTCCACACACCACATGAAATCCCATGTTCACAATCAGTGTCTATTAATATTGTAATATATATATATATATATATATATATATATATATATATATATATATATATATATATATATATACACATGTGTGTGTGTGTGATACAAATAAACACATGACAATGTTGTGTCTATCACCTAAACAATAAGAATTCAACTCTATTGTAGCGTAACATGTTTGACATATATAACCCAAGAGCATGGTAGATGATGAGCAGCAACACTATTTCAGTAGTGTTGGATATTATCACCGATTCAAGACAATGAAACTAGAATCAGAGCCACATTAGCAAACAGTTTTAGTCTAAAAGTGTTAAATAACATTACCATCAACAAGAGGAAGAGAGAAGGCTCTTTGTAGGAGCAACAGCATAAGGTTTAGCACTCTTCACAGCCGTCTCCAGTCAAATTAATTGCTTCAGCCATATCACCTAGCATGGCTGAAGATAAAACATCAACATAGCATGTGGAAAAGACAGCAACTGCATAAGGTTTAGCACTCTGACACGACCCGAAAACACGACACGATCACACGAACCTATCACGAAATTCGTTGGTTTGAGTTTAGCCTAAATGGGTTCGGGTCAGTTTCAAGTTGAACCCGCGAACCCGTTTAGCTAAATGGGCCAGGTTCGGGTCAACCCAGTCGGGTTGGCGGGTTGACCCATTTAACCCATTTCCATTTTAACCCTAATGAAGCTCAAGCGATAAATACATTAAATCAGATTCAAAATGCAATGTGAAGACTGAATTGGAACTTACCTGTGGTGGTGTGATGGTAGTCACTCGAAGTAGGGGTGACTGGCGGCTTGAGCGATTAGCGAGTGTGATCGAAACATCTTGGAGAAACGTCCACGACTCACCTACCGAAACTGAATTCATTAAAAGTTTATTACAACTAGTGGGTTTTTCGGCTTTTCACATCGGACTTTCAGTTATGTTATTATTGGCTATATAGACATTTGGTATAGTAATCAAGAGGTGTTTTACATTGATGGAAAACTATGAAACTGAATACCGGTATCACTATTGATGTTGTTCAGATGGTATAAGTTTGATTCATCACAGTATGGGTTTATGTATTAATTACATGTACCAATACTGATGTTTGATTCGACACAGTACCATAGCAATACAATGTCAATTTATCGGAAATGGAAGCCATAAAAGTGAATATCGGTACTGATTCTGATGTTTTCCAGTTCGATACGTTATCCGTTTTTTCAATTTATAGCGGAATGTTGGATGTGGGTAGGAAGCTATAAATAGATTGGTGCAGCACTAAGTTTATTAATCCAAAGTTATAAATAAACTACCTTAATCAAATGAATTTATCATTTCAATTTCACAAAAGAAATTAAAATTCTTCATTGCTAACGAAATGTTTCAGCTTTGGATTTTTCTATACTAAGGCAAACACATGGCCGCAAAAATAATGTCATAAATTAACCTAATCATAATATTAATATAGTAATTTGGTGATGTCCAAGATGGATGTCCTACCATTAAAATGGATATCCAAGATCTATTCAGTTTAATAACTACAAACTTTTCTTTAATTAAAACATCATATTCTAAAGTATACAAACTTAAGACTAGTATCAGGAAGAAACTTCAACATCCTTCCATCTTATTATTATGACTCGAAAAAACAACAGTTTTAATAATTAAAAAAACCCATTTGCACATAACAGGACCTCAAAAATCATATCCACTGCCCAATTATTATTATCTAATAGTAAAAGCTACCAAATCAATATATTTATACCATAAAAAACAAACACTCCATCTGATTCAGAAACAGGTCTTCTAAAACATGAAACCCTAAACAGAATGAAACAGTTGCGGATAAACCAGAACTAACCTGGATCTTCATAGCTTTTTTGTTGGCTTCAAGTTCACTACCTGTACACATATCAATCAATCAGAAGGGTGAAATCAGAACGAATTAGAAAGAGAAAGAAGAATTAGGGTTCTACGCATTTCCTTTGGAAGAAGCTTAAGCTTCTCCAGATTCCTCTCACGGGCAATCTTCAACTTCTGCGCATTTGGTTGGGAGTGGATCCAGTTGAAAGGAAATCAATGTAGGGAAGAAAATGGAAGGCGAGGAATACAAGCAAAAAAAATGAGGGGGAGTTTGAAATTGGAAGAGGAATTGGGTTGGGAGGGAATTTTTTTTGGGTGTAATGTTAAAAGAGGGAATCCATTTTTTTAAATTTTTAATAAACAAGTGGGTTTTTTAAAGCTTCGTGACGGTTTTTCGCCCCAAATCAATTGGTTAATAAGACCACCCGTAGTGGGGCGTTATTTTTTAAAAAAAATTGAAAAAAAACGCCCCAACCCCCCCCCCTCCTCCACTACACTAGGCGTTATAGGGCGTTTTTTTTTTTTTTAAATTTGCATGCTAGCGTTTTAAATATAATGCTGAAGTGATCAAATGGTGGCCAATGGGGAGGGGTCAAGTGTTTGACTAGCCAATGAGCAATTTCTTTGTTTTTTTTTGTTTAATGATTGGAAGAGGCATTATTCCCACTACACCACTTTTGCAATAACGCCCCATACTGACTGGGATGACACATGTCGGGTAATGCCCCATGGTGGGGGCATTATTTTTCTTAACCACTACGGGTGGTCTAATGGTACTTGTAGGATACAAGCATTTAATATAACGGCCAAAGGATATAAAAACGAATACATGTGCGTATACAACTCCTTTATCCTTTATATGGCTAATTTAAACCAGTTTTAATTAGTAGAAACTGAAAACGCTTTTACCAATACAAGTACTGATGTTATTCATTTGGAATAGGTTCGCTTCGTGACGACACTGGTAGGACCGTTGAGAAAAAAATCAGAAAAACGAACACAGGTACCGATGTTGTCCGTATGGTAGTTTGGTTCGTCATAATAAATAACAAAAAGTTATAATTAGATACTGAAACTTCCCAATAAAAAGTTAACAGTAAATAACAAAGAGAAAATATAAGGCAAAATAAAGTTAAACGGATTAAATACGTATATCATGAAAACTATTGACGGACTGTTAAGACCTAATTTGGTCCATTAAAGCATACATGGTCTACTATTGGCTATTGGGATCCATTAAAGCCTAATATGGTCAATCAAGACACGTATGATCTACTATTGTCCATTCTGATCCATTAAGACCCAATATAGTTCGTGAAGACAACAATGATCTACTATTGTCTATTATGAATTATTAAAGCCCAATATAGTTCATTAAGACAACAGTGATCAACTATTGTCCATTGTGAACCATGCCTAATATGATCAATTAAGACATGTATGATCTACTATTGTTCATTGTAATCCATTAAGGCCCAATATAGTCTATTAAGACAGCAAGAACTACTATTGTCCATTGTGATCCATTAAGGCCAGATAAAGTACATTAAAACATGTATGATCTACTATAATCCATTGAGGCCCAATATAGTTCGTTAAGATAACAATGGTCTACAATTGTTCATTATGATCCATTAAGGCCCAATATAGTCTATTAAGACAACATTGATCCACTATTGTCCATTATGATCTATTAAGACCCAATATAGTCAACTAAAACATGTATGATCTACTATTGTCCATTATGATTCATTAAGGCACGATATAGTCCGTTAAGACAACAATGATCTACTATTGTCCATTGCGATCCATTGAGGTCGAGCTAAGCTTATATAAGTTTATTTACAAGCCAAGTTCGAACCTAAAAATAAGCTTGTTTAGTAAAAGAGCCCGAGCCCGAGCTTCACTTATCGAGCTCGCAAGCGTAAAAAAATTATTAATTATTAATTAATAGATAATAAATAGGGGTGTAAACAAGCCCATAGGCTCGAGAGCTACTCATGATCGACTCAGTTAAAAGCTCGAACAAGCCGAGCTTTGGGTTTTACTCGTGAGCCGAGCTCGAGCTCAAAGAAGTAGGCTCGAACTGAGCCGAGCTCGAGCTTCATAAAAACATAACGAGCCGAGCCCGAGCCTTGTCGAGCTCGGGCTCGGCCTCAGCCTGGCTTGTTTACAACCCTAATAATAAACGAGCCGAGCTCGACCTCGGCTCGTTTGCACCCCTAATATTATCTATGGCCTAATATGGTTTACTGAGACTTGTAAGATCTATTATTGTCCATTGTGATCCATTAAGGCCCAATATGGTGCATTAAGACCTATATGACCTACTACTATTGTTCCTTGTGATCTGTTAACACCCAATATGGTTCATTAAGATATTAAGATATATATGATCTACTATCGTCCGATGTGATCCGTTAAGGCCCAACTTGGTCTATTAACCGAACTGTTAGTAACGGTTTTGATTGTTGAAAACTGAAAATAAACCATTAAAAGATGAAACCGAACCAAACCGAACCGTTACCTGCGGTTTGGCTCCAGTTTGATTTCAGGATTTATTTCTCATGGTGTAGTTAATTTGTTGTCACTTGTTCATACTAAATAAACAAATCTTAGTGTACAAACAAATTAGCATATTCCAAAAAACCCATTGCATAATCATTTTCCAATATATTGTATACTACAAATATTTTAACGTTAACGAAAATTATTGTTTGTCAATACATTCGTTGACACTTAAAATACGGTTTGTCACATAGAAATAAAAGTTGGTGCATAACTCGACCATTCTCCGCGAAAGCCATTCATGTCCGCAAACGAGTATTCCGCTACTCTTCCCCTAATCTGAAAGAAATACACAGGAACAAAAATTATACATATTTTAGAAACACCAAAAGATACTTGGGGAACTTATATACAGTTCATTAACGAGTGAAAGATTTGTACCAATTATTAGAAAATGTTATAATACGAGAATGAAAAGGTATTTTTTTCTTATGTTTAAGTGCAGTGGTGAATACAGTTATTTGAGTAAGTCAATGGCTAGGGGTGTATTAAACTTGAACATGGTATTATAACTAATAAATTGAATGTAGTCACATGATAACTCCAATGCAATCTTATAACATACTATCCATATCTATAAACAAAATCAGATGTGTATAGTAAAGAATCCATATAGTTGGAATAACATTGCTATATCAATTTATAAGATCAGATATTAGATGTTAACCCTAGAATGATGTGTACTTACTGCTTAGAATGTAAAAAGGAGACAAAGAGCAAGAGAAAAGAACACTTACTCCTAAGTGCAAACGAGCCGAGCCAAGCCGAGCCCGAGCTCGACCACGCTCGAGCTCGAGTTCGTTTAACTTATGAAAGCTCGAGCTCGGCTCGAAGGTAATTTTTCAAGCACGAGCTCGTCTCGGGCTCGACTCGTTTAGTATTTATTAATTAATTTATAATAATTATAAATATTATTAAACATATAATTTAGTTACTTTTTTATATTTATATAAATGGTAATTATAAAATATATGTTTAATATATTAATACAAATATATAAACAAAAAGCTCGTTTAGGCTCGTGAGCCGGCTCGAGCTCGATAAGCGAAGCTGAGGCTCGGGCTCGTTTACTAAATGAGCTTGTTTTTAGGCTCGGGCTCAAGCTCGAGCTTGTTTAAGCTCGGCTCGTTCGAGCTTTTTGCTCGTTTGCACCCGTACTCCTAAACATTATAGCAAGGTAAATGGTGTTTCTTTTAACAGTTATTAGCAATATTCTTGCTTGTTCAATAAAACATATATTATAATTAGAAAATAAAACCTGAAAACTGGAGAGCCAGAGATGTTAGAAAAAACGACATACAAGATGAAAAAGAAATACTTATACTGATACAAATGATGTCTAAGAACTGAACGCCCATGATGCATTCAAGAATTTCAAGTAATCAGTTTTTAACCAAGAAAAAATGTCAACAGAAAACTATCAGTCATAGAATGTAAATGTGGTGATATGAGGGTGGGCAACGGGTCAATATGGGCTCGGATCAAAATGTCAACAGAAAACTATCAGTCATAGAATGTAAATGTTGGGTTGGGCTGGCAAAACTTTTTTGCTATTTTACCCATTTGACCAGTTTGATTGTTAACTATATTTTATATCTTATAGTCTAAACCATTTGACCTGACATAACTTAAATGCAACCATTTGACCTGTTATAACTCAACAAGGGAGTGATGAACCTACATGGATAACAACCAATAAAGCAGGATAATGGTTATACCAGGATGTTCCTTCACCATCTTTTGTCGATAAAAAAGATTCTTGTATCCAATCCCAATCACTACAAGAAATAACCACTTTTAGCGGCGACACCATTAGCGGCGACAGGCCAAATGTCGCCGCTATTGGTCGATCCGCATCCCGGAGTCTGAAACCAAACCCCAGCCGTTGATCCTTATCCTGATCTAACGGTTGGGGATTTAAAGGGCATTAGCGGCGACAAGACAATAGGCATTAGCGGCGACAGTTGTCTCCGCTAAAAGTCAATCCGTGTGAAGCTTGAAAAGAGCTGATCTCTGCCCTTGATGAGAGTATGATCCAACGGTTTAGGTTCCTTCCTGCTTTCTCTTCCTTCAACAAAAACACTCACCCACAAACACAAACACAAACACAATCACCAACTCCATCATCTTCACAACAACAACAACCTGTTACCACCACCACCGGATCACCACCACCGTGAAGCAACCACCGCCATCTTCACAACCAGAGCATCGCCGGACCATTACCGGAGCATCGTCGGAGCACCTGCATCTTCACCGGAGAATCACCTGCATCGCCACCGTCAACCACCACCGTAAATGACCGTCTTCTTCGTCACCGGAGCACCTTCTCCGTCAAGCTCCGACTTGTTTTTTAGTTTTATGTAGAAAATGTGTAATGTAATTTTATGTAAAAGGATTTGTTTGAGTTTATGGATGTATATATAAGATTTGAATGATAACACGGCGAGGAATTTGTGTTTATGCTTTGTTTGAGTTTATGATACATGAGATTTGAATGAAAAATTTGTGTAAAATGTTTTGTTGTTTGAGTTTATGAAGATTTGCAGGTCTCGGGCGAGCTTTCCGGCAATTCTCCGGTAAAAACATTAGCGGCGACGCTGACCTTTAGCGACGACAGGAGGCCAATAGCGTCCGACCAATACCGGCGACCATTTACCGGCGACGTGTCGCCGCTAAAGGTCAATACCGGCGACAATTTTAACCAATACCGGCGACAGCTGTCGCCGCTAAAGGTGGTCCATTCTTGTAGTGAATCGAGCTCCAAATTAAGGCCATTGCTTCAGCTGCATATGCTATATGAACTCCAGCTCCACAACCCCCCTTTATCACATATAGCTTCTCACTTAATGCTATCAAAAAGAGAAAGCGCAAAAATAATCAATATTGGTCATGAAAGTTATCGTAAATTGTTATAAGATATAGAAATGAAGGTAAAAAGGGTGCTTATTACCTGAAAGAACTGAACCAGCATGCTCAAGAGCTTCATCTGCACATGATTCCATAATCTGATATGTATGTACAAGTCAGTGATTATTGCCCAAAAGGCTTTAGATGTTACAAATCAGTTATTGTTAATGATATAAATTTAAATGTGAGATAGATGCAGTAAAAAACCAACTTACGCACCGTCAGAGAACCTTCAGAAGCCCTTTTGACACCACAAGACAAAGGAGAATCAATCAACTTCAAGCCTTTCTTCTCATCTACAATTTGTAGCAAAATACCAAAATGTGTTAAAAATAAAAAGAGGCTTGAAAGCATGACATAATCTTAAAATTTTACCTCAATACAAGAAGCGAAATAACAAGTGTGAAAGTCATATATAATTATTTCATATTATTGGATGAAATTTGTAATGATTAACAGAATTGATAGGGTTCTTGATTGAATTGGTAAATGTAACATTACATGATACAAGTATATATACATCCCGGAAGAAAACTAATAACCGTCCCTAACTTTATATTATAAAGAATAACAATAATAATGATATAATGTTACTTATAAACTTAATGAACCTATATATAAGATCTAGCTTATATTTAATATCGTTCTAATACCCTCCCGTAAGCTAGATCGAGAGGTTTGCTGAATCTTTAGTCAGCGTATGCATCCCATATCTGCAGTTGGCTTTTCAGATGGTTGAAGACCTTTTGCTGCAAAGCTTTGGTGAGTATATCAGCAATTTGATTTCCGGTGGGACAGAAATGTACTTCTACATTGTTATTTTTAATCGAATCTCGAATGAAATGATATTTAATCCTTATGTGTTTGCTTTTCCCGTGAAATACAGGATCTTTGGCAAGACTTATTGTGGATTTGTTATCACAGTGAATTATTACTGGACCTTTGACTCCTTCTTGAAGTTCTTCCAGAATTCCTTTAAGCCAGAGTGCTTGACATCCTGCCATAGATAGAGCGATGTACTCGGCTTCTGTCGAAGACAAAGCTACTACCTTTTGTTTCTTTGACTGCCATGCTATAGTTCCTGTTCCTAATTGAAATACGTATCCTGATGTGCTCTTACTATCATCTATGTTACCCGCATAGTCACTGTCACTGAAACCCGTTAATGTCCCTTTCCCTCCTTTTGAGTAGACGAGTCCTTGGTTTAGAGTTCCTTTTATATATCTTAAAATTCTCTTTCCTGCTTCCCAGTGACTTCGTTTGGGCTGCTCCATGAATTGACTTATTTTGTTAACTGCAAACATTATGTCTGGCCTAGTGTTTGTCAGATACATCAAACTTCCCACCAGTCTCCTATATAAATTGGAATCTACATCATCGTCCATGTCTTGTTTTGACAAGCGTAAACCATATTCCATTGGAGTTGAAAGCGTGGTGCAGTTTGACATATTGAATCTATCTAATAAACCCTTTGCATATTGATGTTGTGTGAGAATGATGTTTCCATTGTTGAAAGTGACTTCCATTCCCAGGAAATAGTGCAGCGTTCCCATATCGGTCATTTCAAACTCACGTTTCATCAAATCTTTAAATGTCTTGAGACTAGACATTGAATCACTAGCTATAATGAGATCATCCACATACAGACAGATAATTATCCTTTCATCTTTAGATATTTTCGTGAACAAGGTATGTTCATACGTACACTTCTTGAATCCATGTGTAACAAAGTATCCTTCTATTCTACTGTACCAAGCTCTTGGAGCTTGTTTTAAACCATATAGTGCCTTCTTTAGTTTACATACCTTCTTTTCTTCACCTTTCACTACATATCCTTCTGGTTGTTCAGTGAAGACACATTCTTTAAGGTTCCCATTTAAGAAGGCCGTTTTAACATCCATTTGGTGTAAATACCATCCATGATGTGCTGCTAATGCAAGTACAAGACGAACTGTATCAAATCTTATTACCGGGGCAAAGACTTCTTGATAATCTATCCCATATTTTTGACTATAACCTTTCACTACCAATCTGGCCTTGTACTTGCTTACTTTTCCATGCTCGTCATATTTCGTTTTGTATATCCACTTAACACCAATTGGTGTTTGATTCTTAGGAGGATCTACTAGATCCCAGGTATTGTTTTTGATTATGGACTCCATCTCCTTATCCATGGCTTCTTGCCATTTGATATCTTTGCTTGCCTCGTTGTATGTCGTTGGATCAGAGTCCGCATACAAGACAAAATTCACTACGTTGCTAGCATCACTTTGGCTTTTGTTATAAAGTTCCCTTACTTGTGCTTCTGTTAGGGCCGACGAACTTTGATATATTTCTGACACTCGCTTAGTTTTTATAACCTCATTTTCAGAATCAGATGAAGTGTCTTCATGAACTCCGGATCCCTCACTATTACCTATTTCTTCATCATGAGCATTTTGCATATTATCTTCAATGTTACTTGCATGATTTTCATTTGCACCACTCACTGAAGGTGTTTCACTTCCGCTTCGGTTTTCTACCATATCTTCTACAGCCACAGTTTGATCATCATCACTTACAGTATTCATTCCTATGTATAGCTTCCCATCGCTTCCCTTTGTAGTTACCCAGTGTTGACTTTCATTAAAGATTACATCCCTGCTTATGATTGTTTTATTTGTCACTGGATTATATAGTTTGTATGCTTTACTATGTTCGCTATACCCAACGAATATAACCCGCTCGGTTTTAACATCTAACTTAGTACGATTTTGCTTTGGAATATGAACATAAGCAATACATCCGAATATCCGGAGATGTTCTACGTTGGGCTTCCTACCACTCCATACTTCTTGTGGCGTTAAGTCTGGAACACTTTTGGTGATGGTTCGATTCAGTAGATAAGTAGCACAAGACACGGCTTCGGCCCAATACATGTTTGGTAGTTCTTTCATTTTCATCATACTCCTACTTAATTCCATGAGAGTTCTATTTTTTCTTTCTGCTACCCCGTTTTGCTGAGGAGTATAACTAGTAGTAAGTTGATGATGTATTCCATTTTCCTTTAAAAAATTTTGAAATTTGTGCCCACAATACTCTCCGCCCCTGTCCGTCCTCATGCTCTTAATTTTATAACCTACTTGATTCTCTGCTAGACGTTTGAAGTTTCTAAAGTAACTTAAGGCTTGAGACTTGAACTTTAGAAAATATACCCATGTCTTTCTCGAAAAATCATCTATAAATGTAATAAAATACCTGCACCCTCCGATGGATTGTGTTTTCATGGGTCCACAGATATCAGAATGGATAAGTTGAAGAGGTTCACTTGCTCGCCATACAACTTTCTTTGAGAACGGCTTTCTAGCATGTTTACCAAAGATGCATCCTTCACATATGTGCGATGATTTATCGATCTTTGGCAATCCGCTTACCGTCTCATTCAAGCCCATATCATGCAGAGTCTCGAAATTTACATGTCCATATCTTCGATGCCATAAGACCGAGTTGTCTTGAGTAGTCATGTTGCAAACTCTAGGGACTATGTCATGTTTCAGATTCAACGGGAACATCTTGTTACCTGTCATCTTAATAGTTCCCATGCAGTGACCAGAGGAGTCATGAATTGTACATCCTTCTTTATTAAATCTTACATCATAACCCTTCTGCACTAACTGACCGACGCTTAGTAAATTATGTTTTAACCCATTCACGTAAAACACATTCGGTATTTTCTTTTCTTGTCCCTTGATTCTGACATTTACCTCTCCACATCCGAGAACTTCTAACTTTTTATCATCTCCAGTCCTTACTTCTCTTTGTTCTGATTCATCCAGATTTACAAACAAGGTTTTATTGCCTGTCATGTGATTGCTGCATCCGCTATCTAGGTACCAGCAATTGTACCTATTCTTTGACAATTGTAACACCGAATCGAACTATTAAACCTATTCCTTCCTTTTCCTCGTCCCCTTCCTGGGATATCGTTTTTAAACTGTCTTGGTCTATCATAATTACCCCCTTGAACTTGAAACACTTGTTCTACGGATGTATCATCATACTGTTTTAACCTTAATTCATGCGATTGAAGAATACCTAACAGTTCCTCAGTAGAAATCATATTTAGATCTTTCGATTCTTCAATTGCCACGACCACCGATTCATACTTTCTAGTCAAACTTCTTAAGATTTTCTCAATTACACGTTGTTCATCTATTCGTTCTTCATTCATACGTAATTGATTGACTATTATCGTGGTACGGTTAACATAATCTTCTATACTTTCGCTTTCCTTCATACGTAAGTTATCGAATTCACATCTTAGGGTTTGAAGCCTTACCGTTTTAACCCTGTTCTCCCCTCTGTATGCTTTGTGCAAAACTTCCCATGCATCTTTTGATGTTTTGCATGTTGCAATGCGTTCGAATACCATTTCGTTCACTGACTGGAACATAATATGCATCGCCTTCTTGTCTTTCTTAACCTTTTCTTTATAAGCATTTTGTTCATTCTCCGGTGCATTGGATGCAATTTCAGTATAACCTTCATCCACAATTGACCATAAGTCTTGTGATTCTAGTAAAACCTTCATCTGTATATGCCAATGGTAGTAATTCTGACCCAATAATTTGGGAATTTGGGTTTGAATTCCACCATTCGTCGCCATGTTTACAGATCTGATGAAATTATAATCCTTTTAAACTGAAAAATGATGATATTGTAACGAATCTGTCGAATAATGATCACGGATCGGTGGCTCTGATACCACTTTATTGGATGAAATTTGTAATGATTAACAGAATTGATAGGGTTCTTGATTGAATTGGTAAATGTAACATTACATGATACAAGTATATATACATCCCGGAAGAAAACTAATAACCGTCCCTAACTTTATATTATAAAGAATAACAATAATAATGATATAATGTTACTTATAAACTTAATGAACCTATATATAAGATCTAGCTTATATTTAATATCGTTCTAATACATATGTATTCATGACGGACCGAGACTTACAATAGGACTTAGGAGAAACGATCAAACGATGAATTCTGAAACTGTGATTCAAATTCATATTATGATTAACTCATGTCATTTATTGTTCGATTTTCCAGATACAATGTGTCGCAAAGAAAATAACCTTATAAACGTGAAGTCAGATTTTCGACATACCATCCATATAATCTGCAGCCCTGAATGTATGAACAAACATACATCCAAAATATCTGTGATATGTGAATATACTACAGGGTCTTAATTGTAAAATTGTAACAGTTGGGGGGGTTGTTATAATAGTTACTGTTAATAGTTGTTAAGACAGTTAATGACAGTTGTAATAGTGTACTTAAGGAGTGGAGTAATAACAGAACAGTTGGTTGGTTGTGAAATCCTTCTTGTTATCTTTCTCTCTCTAACTCACTTTCTCTCTCTAACATTCACGTATCAATTGGTATCAGAGCTCTCCGATCCTCGGAAGCTCCATTATCGATTGATTGGTCCGTTTGATTCATAAGAATCAGTCATTGTTCGATTGATTCAGTTCAATTCGATTCGGAATTGATCATTGTTCGGTCAATTCTATTCGTGTTCTTCGTTTCATCACTCAAAATTGATCATTGTTCGATCAATTTGTTCAGCAATTATGACAGCAACAAGAGGTCAAACTGAAATTGAAAAAACTTTGAAGGAGCATGCGAATTCATTGCTCAAGATTGATGCATTCATGGCGAAAACAGAGCATACCTTCAATGATTTCAAACAATTATTGGAGAAATTGGTTAACAATAACAACAATAATCATTCCGGTTCCAGCGACACAGGTAATACCAATCAAGATTTCAATAATTTCAATCGGAATGATAGATTCTTTAGAATGGGGAAACTGGAATTTCCAAAGTATGATGGTTCCGGAGACGTTGAAGACTGGGTGTGTAAGTGCGATCACTTTTTTGATGTGGATGATACTCCGGAAAACTACAAGGTCAGGTATGCTGTGATTCATTTGGAAGGAAGAGCTATTAAATGGCATAATAATTTTGCAAAAACTAGACCTATTGCTAGTGTTTCATGGGCAGAATATGCTAGAACAATCACTGATAGATTTTCTAAGCAATTGTTTAGAGATGCTATGGGGATTTTATCCTCTACTGTACAAGATGGGGAGTTGGAAACTTATTGTGATGAGTTTGATGAAAACTTGTTAAGGGTAACTATAGCAGAAGAGTATGCAATTAGTCTTTTCATTAAGGGTCTTAAACCTGAATTAGGGGGTCCGGTTAGTATGTTTGATCCAAAAACCATGAAAGAAGCTTATATGTTGGCAAAGAAACAGAAACTTGCTAATGAAAAAATGAAATCCCAGTTTAAACCTTCATTCAATTCGAAACCAACGTCTTCCACATTTATACATAATCCTAAACCTATATCCACCTTCAAACCACCAGTTAACACATCACACTTACCATTGTTACCTAATCCTCACCCCAATCAGAAGTTGTCTACCACTAGAAGATTGACCAGTAGAGAAATTGAAAATAAAAGGTCAAAAGGGGAATGTTTCTGGTGTAATTACAAGTTTACCCCTACCCACAAATGTCCAAATAAACAATTGTTTGTGTTAGAAGTGGTTGATGGGGAAGATGAGGGACAACAGGATGGGGAATATATGACTAATGACCCAACTGCTGATGTTACTCAGGATACGGTGATTGACACTACAGTGACTGATCCTCTTATCTCTATTCATGCCTTGACAGGTATCCCCTCTTTCTATACTATGCAAGTAGTAGGCAATATTGGTACAAAAACCTTACAAATATTGATAGATTCGGGGTCTACTCATAATTTCATTGATGAGAAGTTGGCTGTTAAGTTGGGGTGTGTAATGAAAGACATAGAGGGAATGAAGGTGGGAGTAGCAAATGGTTCTCAGCTGTTATGTGTGAAAGTTTGTCAAGGATTTCAATGGCAAATGCAGGGTTTGTGGATGAAGGCTGATGTACTAGTATTACCACTGGCCAGTTACGACATGGTGTTGGGGGTCCAATGGTTGTCTTCTCTTGGGGATATTGTGTGGAATTTTCAAGATTTAACTATGCAGTTTCGGGTAGATAGTAAGGTTTACCAATTGAAGGGAAGTAATACTAATAGAGTCTCATTATGTTCGAATAAATTGATGAGTCATCTATTGACATCACAGGGCAGCCAAGTTGTTCAATCTCAATTGTTCAGTTTACAACAAGTTGAGGGTGATGAGCATTACCAACATAAGGCAGTGGTTCCTAATGGGGTAGCTGATAGCAAGATTCAGTCTTTATTGCAGGAGTTTGGGGATGTTTTTGCTACTCCTAATTGTTTACCACCATCTAGAGCTTACGATCACAGGATTATTCTCAAGGATGAATCCATGGTTATTAGTCAAAAGCCGTATAGGTATCAGGCTGCACAAAAGGATGTCATAGAGAAGATGACTAAGGAGTTACTGGACACAAGAGTTATACAGGGCAGTACCAGCCCTTTTGCAGCCCCTGTGGTGTTGGTTAAAAAAAAAGACGGATCTTGGCGAATGTGTATTGATTATCGAAGGCTTAATGATGCAACCGTTAAGAATGGGTACCCTATACCTCTGATTGAAGAACTGCTGGACGAATTGGGGGGAGCTACAATATTCTCTAAGCTGGATTTAAGGTCAGGATACCATCAAATTAGGATGTATCCTGATGATGTACATAAGACGGCTTTTAGGACTCATGAAGGTCACTTTGAGTTCTTGGTAATGCCTTTCGGCTTAACCAATGCTCCGGCTACCTTCCAGTCCTTGATGAATCATACTTTTAAGGATTTTTTGAGGAAATCAGTTCTTGTATTCTTTGATGACATACTGGTATACAGCAAAACGGTAGAGCAGCACGTGATACATTTAAGAGAGGTCTTGACTGTTTTGAGAGAAGCTAAGTTGTATGCGAGACTTTCTAAATGTGCATTTGGAGGAGTGACTGTAGAATATTTGGGTCACATTATTTCAAAAGAGGGGGTAGCAACTGATCCGAAGAAGATTGCAGCAGTCAAACAATGGCCACAACCTACCAATGTCAAACAGTTGAGGGGTTTTCTCGGGTTATCAGGGTACTACAGAAGATTTATTCGAGCATATGGTGTTTTAGCAAAGCCATTGACTTCTCTTTTAAAAAAGGATAACTTTGTATGGACGGAGGAATCTACAAGTGCTTTTGAAAACCTTAAAGAAGCAGTTTGTTCACCGCCAGTTTTGACTCTTCCAGATTTTGATAAACCCTTCGTGTTAGAGACTGATGCTTCTGCATTAGGGATTGGGGCTGTTTTAATGCAAGACAACCATCCATTGGCCTTTATCAGCAAAGCACTATCTCCCAGGCAGCAAGCTTTATCAGTATATGAAAAGGAACTGTTAGCTATCATCTATGCAGTCAAATATTGGCACCACTACTTATCTGTCAGTCGTTTCGTTATCAGAACAGAACAGATCAAAAAAGTTTGAAGTACCTGCTAGAACAGAGGTTAACTACACCCTTACAACATGCTTGGCGCTCCAAATTGTTGGGATATGATTATGAAATAGTGTATAAAAAGGGGGTGGAAAACCAAGTGGCTGATGCATTGTCTAGAGTCCAAAGTCCTGCCTTGTTTACTATGTCCTTGTCTACATTGGATGGCACTCTTTGGGAACGAATTAAGAAATCTTGGCAAGAGGATGGTGTGATTAAAGGAAGGATACAAAAATTGATGAAGGGAGAAACTGTAAAAGGATATAAGTGGAATGGGGAAGTATTATTAAAGAATAACAGGGTGATAGTGGGAAATGATGAGGAATTACAAAGAGATATTATTAGGTTGTGCCATGATTCAAGCATGGGAGGGCACTCGGGTGTACATGCCACTACCCAAAAGATCAAGGGCATCTTTAAATGGAAGGGATTACATAAACAAGTTCGATACTTTATTCGAACCTGTGATGTGTGTCAAAGGATTAAGTCTGAAAATGTGGCATATCCTGGATTGTTGCAACCTTTGCCTGTTCCAAAGCATATTTTTTCCGATATTTCAATGGATTTCATAGGAGGATTGCCTAAGGTGCAAGGAAAGGATTCTATTATGGTGGTGGTGGATAGGTTGACTAAGTTTGGTCATTTTATTCCGTTGGGACATCCTTATACAGCTGCTGGGGTTGCTCAAGCTTTCATGGATAATGTTTTTAAGCTGCACGGATGGCCTCAAACCATTGTATCTGACAAAGACCCCTTATTCTTAAGTAGTTTCTGGAAAGAGTTCACTAAAATGCATGGTATACAGCTGAACATGTCAACTGCCTACCATCCTCAATCTGATGGCCAGACTGAAGTGGTTAATAGGTGCATTGAGTCTTATTTGAGGGGCATGACACTCAGTACTAAACTGCCCTGGATTAAATGGTTAACCTTGGCTGAGTGGTGGTACAATACAAATTACCATTCCTCAATCAAGACTACACCCTTCCAGGCTTTGTACGGATACCCACCGCCTATTTGTGTTCCCTATATTCCTAAGGATTGCACTATCGCAGCTGTGGATGAATTGTGTATTGAAAGGGAACAAACAATTAAACAGCTGAGACAGGCTTTGTTGGTCGCCCAGAATCAGATGAAACAAGTGGCAGATGGTAAAAGAAGTGAACGAGAGTTTGATGTGGGGCAATGGGTATATTTGCGACTACAGAATCACAGACAGCATTCTCTAAGGAAACACACAAATAGCAAGTTAAGCCCTAAGTACTTTGGGCCATTCCTAATCTTAGAAAGAGTTGGTAAAGTTGCATACAAGCATGACTTACCGGCGGAAGCACAACTTCATCCTACCTTCCATGTGTCGTTGTTGAAACCAGCAAGAGGTGATCATTCTACTGTTCTTCCTTTACCAGTGCAATCTCGGTTCTTGTTTTATCCAGCTGCAGTGGTGGATCGGAAGATGGTTAAGAAGAATAATCGTGTCAGTGTGGATGTGTTAATAAGTTGGAAGGGCTTACCATTGACAGAGGCATCGTGGGAGAATCTTGAAGAAATGAAAGTGCGGTTCCCTGATTTTGACTTTGGGAGTTGAAATTGTTAAGGATTGGTAATTTTGGGGACAAAATTACTTAAAGAAGGGGGTATTGATATGTGAATATACTACAGGGTCTTAATTGTAAAATTGTAACAGTTGGGGGGGTTGTTATAATAGTTACTGTTAATAGTTGTTAAGACAGTTAATGACAGTTGTAATAGTGTACTTAAGGAGTGGAGTAATAACAGAACAGTTGGTTGGTTGTGAAATCCTTCTTGTTATCTTTCTCTCTCTAACTCACTTTCTCTCTCTAACATTCACGTATCAATCTGAAAACATTTTCTGAACACAATTCCAAATAAGTACATTTTCTGAACACAATTCCACAACAAAAAACTTACAAGACATCAGATATGATAGTCCAACACTACACACGAACAGGAAAACATTCCGCTTCTTCGCCTCATCAACAAGGTCCCGAAGCGTCACCTGTTGCCTGCCGGTTCTCATTTTCACACTTCGGATCAATCAATTTTCACGGCGATACATCCATTTAACAAAATTAGTAAAAATCATTAGTTAGTTCTGGAACCTTTCTGCCACCGTATCTGCAAAAGAAACAATCAATTATCGCAAATTGAGGTGCACAACAGAGTATTTAGGTTTTTTTTTTTTGCAGAACGAAAACAATCGAAATCAAAATCGAGTTGAATGAAATTGAGGTTTTATGCCATTCGATTAATAAGGGTTTTGGAGTGTGCCGTCGTTGAGCTTGATTTGAAAAAAATGGGTGCATAAATAGCAAAGTGAGTGTTTAGGTTTTTGTTGAGAAAATGAGTGCTTTTGTTCGTCTATGGAGTGGGATAGGAGTTAGGGTTTTTTGACTTCTGAATCTTGGAGCGGGAGCGGGAGCGGGAATGAGGCTTACAGTGTGATGGTTCATGGTTGGGGATGGAAAAATGTGAAGGGGATAAAGAGTGAAAAGCATTCAATGGTCACATAAATTAATTAAAGTGTGATGATTGACTACTTATTAGTCACATTTTTTTCTCATCACAGTAACAATTGATCACTTTTAGCCACATATAAAAACTTATAAATGACTAATAAACAATATCTTTGGTCACTGAAATTTGTAAGTGTCCATATGTTTTATCTTTTAGCCACATTATTAAAGATCTATTGTGACGATTAGTAATATTTTGTCACAATTTTACATTGTGGCTAGTGATTGTCACATTTTTTATTGAAAGCGTGACTAAAGGTTTTAAAAGATGTGTTTCTGTCACATGAATTAAAAAATCAAACAAATACCGTGACAGTAGGTCACATTTGGCCACATTTTTCAAGTTGTGGCTAAACTGGCTAGTAAATGTCACATTTTTTTCAAAAGGTGTGGCTAAAGGATTTGAGTTGCTATACAATGGTCACATTAATAATAAAATGTGTGGCTGAAAGTGGCAGAACGGTTTTGAGAATAGTGTGGCCGTAGGCCATTTTTGACGTAGTGCCCTCTTTTTTCAGTTTTGTCCATCTCATGCAGCAAAATCTTTCTACACTCACATAACAAATCATTTAATGAAGCTTCATGCAGAACATTACCGAGGATCAAAGAAAAGATGTTTTGCCGTCGTTGTATTTTTTGGCATTTTACATTGAGTTGTAATTTTTTTAGCAACCACTATGTGTTTTTTTTGTGTTTTTTTGGTGTGATAAATGGAAGGTGGTGAGACGTTTCTATTTATAGAATTTTTTTTGGCACATAGTTTAGGCGGGATGTTATTTTTATAACAAAAAATGCAATTAACAATTATCCTGATGTAAGCTTTGGCGTTATATATAATGGCGTTTCATATTTTTTGGCGTTTTTGTAGTCAGAGAGCTTAAATAAAAAACCTTTAAAAAGTACCCAGTGATAAAATTGGCGTTTTGTATGTATTTGGCGTTTTATTTTTCAATGGCGTTTTATATGAGAAATGGTTTTTTACTTTTTTATCCTTAATGAAGCGCCTCCACGTAATAAAATTGTTGTTATTTACTAAAATGCCACCGCGCCAATCTAGTCCATAGATTGTTTTGATCGGACGATCAATAAGCGTCTCACCGTTCTCACACTTTCTACCGTTTTCTCTAAATCCTGGCCCAATATATATATATATATATATATATATATATATATATATATATATATGATTAGGTTCAAACGTGAACAAAATCCCAAGAGTGAACTGCGTGAACTGATCTTGGCCCTTGATTTTTATGATCTTGAGATTTAAAATTGTGGCATGATGGTAATTATTTGGTTAATTTTTTTCATTTAATTAAATACATAAGGGTATATCCGTAATTACACAATCAAACTAATTCAAAAAAGAAACCTAAATTCTTTCCATATATCAAATTGAAAATTCATGATTATCAACATTTAATTGGGAATACGAAGTCTCCAGATCTACACTCAACAAACTTTCTTCAACATCCTTCTCTCCCACCTCAAATCACTCAAATCTGAATTGTTCTTACTATCCAAATCGTTCACAATCAACCACCAAGACTCCATATCTACACTCACAAACTCTTCTTCTGCGATATCGAGTTCGGCGAATCACAACAATCGTTCACTCAGTTCGGCGTCAATGTGCTGCCGCACATCCGCCTCCTTCCACCGGACGCCATAGATCTGAAATCTGGTTCGATCGCAATGGACGCCGGAGATTTCTCCGGTTTAGCGGAATCTATGGCGTAGTTTATCCAACCGAAGACGAAACTAAAATTGGTAACATTCATCGTCCTCCGTTTCTTTAATTAATGCAGAAGGTGATCAATGGTTTGATAAGCTTTGTGTTCATACAGGGCAAAAAGTTATTGGAGAACCTGTGGTTTCTGGCTTAGTTCTTGATGATTCCGTCCTATGGGATCCTGATTTTATCACAGCGGCAAAGCAAGTGACTATTTTTCTTGTTCTTTTTTCATATAATTTTGTGCTTTCGTACCAAACTGTCCTTTAAATTCTACACAGAAGTCTTTTGGAATTGATGATTTTTGCAAAATACCAAATGGGGTCAACGGTAAAAATACATGTTCTAGAACCATTGTGTACCTCCTGAGCCTTTTCTCCTGGCATTTTACATTTTTGTTCATATTTACACAGGGCTTGAAGAAAGGATGCATCTTGTTTGGGACACAATAGTGGTACGTTAATATCATTATATCAATTTTGTAGTTTGAAAAATGTTTTACTTTTTGAGTTCAATATCACACATTAACCAGCATGCTCCACCCCCTTTTTTCAATAAATGTGGGTCCCTTAATTAGCTGGATGATAAAGGTAAACAATCGTTTTCTTTCTTCTTTTTTATGATTATCACTCCACTTCAGTTGATTTTATTATTGGTTATAATTAATTTGGTTTTAATTGGGGTTTGATTAGAGAGTGATTAAGAATTTAGCATATTCTGTGATTTGGGTGTTGTTTGAAATTTGAATTTTAGATCTTGAGTTCTTGATCAGTTGATCTTTCCTAGAAGAAACCATAATCAAGTGTTTAAATTTGAATTTTAGATCCGAATCGAAGAAAAAACGATTCATCTTAGTTTCCTCGTCGGCATTGATCTTCACCGAATCGAAGAAAAAACGATTCTAAATCCGATTTTACATTGTTTTTCAGATCCACCGGCGGTTTTCTGGATCCTTGAACAGAACGGTTATCCACCGGCGGTCCAGAATATCCAGAATCTATCACCGACGTATAGTAAGTAACTCCAAAATTCGTAATTTTTTTTTCATGACTTTTTTTTCAATTTTTTGATTTTGCTCTGTTTTTAATGCGATGCACATATGTGTATTCTGATTTTACTCTGTTTTTAATGCGATGCAGATATGTGTATTCTGATTTTACTCTGTTTTTAATGCGATGTACACATGTGTATTCTGATTTTGCTCTGTTTTTAATTCGATGTACACATGTGTATTCTGATTTTGCTATGTTTTTAACGCGATGTACACATGTGTATTCTGATTTTGCTCTGTTTTTAATGCGAAGTACACATGTGTATTCGGATTTTGCTCTGATTTTAATGTGATGTACACATGTGTATAGAGTCTGTTTTTGTGATATCTCATGATTTTTTGAGTACTGAATGTGTAAAGTTGTTGATCTACACTTGTGGATTATGCAAAGTATTAGTTGCTGAGTTTCTTTTGTGCTATTATAGGAGTTTGTCATTAACGAGAAAAGTGGAGATGGAAGGTCGATAAGGATGATTCACGTATGAGGTCGATAAGGATGATTCACGTATGTTTGTTTGCTTGGTCGATAAGGATGATTCAGCATACAACGTGGCGAATAGTTGTAAAAGATTATGTTTTTGTTTTTCCGATTATGTTGGGTTTATTGTTTTCATGAAACTAGAACTTGTAATTGTATGTTTTTTTTGTTTGGTTTGGCAAACATTACGGGACTTGTAACTTGTTAAATATAAAATAGTTTTACAGGTATTGTTTCTATGTATGTATTATGCAGCTAATTACACATATGTACGATGCTGAGTACACATGTGTACTGTTCTATTAATATCCAAGTACACATGTGTATACCGTTGAAATATGAAGGTCACGTGGATCTTAAATATAAAAATTTGAATTCTGGTGATGAATTCTGAAATAAAAATTGAAATTGAAATCTTGTGATATGTTGTTTGTTTTGATATTTATCTTATTAAAAAATAAAAGATAATGAATTTAAAATAGGAAAGATGTAACTTAATTCAATTATTAAAATAATGATTTAAATCTAATTTTTTATATAATTACAATCCTACCCTTAACAACTAAAAAGGAAATCAAGAGTCCAGATCTGTTCACGCAGTTCACTCTTGGGAGGTTGTTCAGGCTGGAACCCTACCCTATATATATATATATATATATATATATATATATATATATATAGGGGAAGGTTCAAATGAAAACCACTAGTTAACGCGAAAACTCGAAAACTAATTAAAAAAAGCCAAAAAAACATGCAAAAAAATTTTTTTTTAAAAAATTTTTTTTTCAATCAAATTTTCGCAGGTTTTTTTATTAAAAAAAAAATTTCAAAAAAAAAAAAAAAAAAAAAAATTTTTTGTGTAGTGCACATGTGTAATACTGCACATGTGTCTGTGTACTACACATGTGTATTATTACACATGTGCACTACACAAATTTTTTTTTTTTTTTTTTTTTGAAAAAAAGGTTTTTTTTTTATATATAAAAACTAGCGATTTTTATTAAAAAAATTGAAAAAAAAAAAAAAAATTTTTTTGTGTGTTTTTTAGGCTTTTTTTAGTTAGTTTTCGAGTTTTCGCGTTAAAAGTGGTTTTCATTTGAACCATCCCCTATATATATATATATGGGGAAGGTTCAAATGAAAACCACTAGTTAACGCGAAAACTCGAAAACTAATTAAAAAAAGCCAAAAAAACATGCAAAAAAATTTTTTTTTTTAAAATTTTTTTTTTCAATCAAATTTTCGCAGGTTTTTTTATTAAAAAAAAAAAAAATTCAAAAAAAAAAAAAAAAAAAAAAATTTTTTTGTGTAGTGCACATGTGTAATACTGCACATGTGTCTGTGTACTACACATGTGTATTATTACACATGTGCACTACACAAATTTTTTTTTTTTTTTTTTTTTTTGAAAAAAAGTTTTTTTTTATATATAAAAACTAGCGATTTTTATTAAAAAAATTGAAAAAAAAAAAAAAAAAATTTTTTTGTGTGTTTTTTAGGCTTTTTTTAGTTAGTTTTCGAGTTTTCGCGTTAAAAGTGGTTTTCATTTGAACCATCCCCTATATATATATATATATATATATATATATATATATATATTTATATCTATACTATATTAATAAGCATATCCAAAGGACTTCTTAAGGTCATATGAATTTCCTTAAAACACCCCTAAAGCATACAGTACAAGTCTTTTAAGCACTAGAAAACATCACTTTCCACTTCTACCCTTCTACTAAAAAACACGGGATACATCTGGATACATTTTAGAGTTTCACCTTCATTTCAAAACATTTCAAATCGCCCGCTCCCTGCTCCTCTCTCTCTCTCTCTCTGGCGATTCTAGATCTGGATCTAGAGTTTTTCTCCAAGGCGATTCAAGATCTCAATCTCATCTCGCACCTGCTCTCCCTCTCTCTCTTCAACCTTGGTGATACGGCTGCTGTCTGGTACGCAATATCTTCTTCCTATCAACCCTAAACTTATTGGAGACGGTGGAAAGGGTGGTAGGATATGTTCGAGTTAAAATCTTGGGCTTCCATGTCGTTCGGAACTAAAACACTCCGATTTGGTTTGATTTTTATGAATTGGGGTTTTATTCGAGTTTTGGTTTTGGTCTAACCTTTTTATGTTCTCCTTTCTAATTGAAAATTTGGATTGATTGTTGATTCAATGGAGTAATTTATGCATTTAAGTTTTATGCTTTCTTTTAGGGCTTCAAATTGCACATGGAAGCTACTAGGTAGTTTGAAACGTGCTTATGTCGGCTTTCAATCGCAACCGCTGGCTGAAGCCTTCCGTTATTTCTGGTATGGTCATTGTTATTTAGGCATTCTGTTTATTTGTTCACATCACGCTTTCATATTATAAGTTTGGGTTGAATAGTTCAAGTTTTTGGGCTGCTATGCAGAACCACCCAAAAAGAAAGTAGGCATGTTACTCAGGTAAATGGCGGTAAGCGGTTGTGCCTCTGAAATAGGCCTGGTGATCCAGCTTGTGATAAATTCAACGTGGGTAAAAATCATTATGTTTGCCACTTGTAACCGTGTATACGTGTATGTAAATCTTGCTACATGTTGCTAAATTTGAGTATTCTGTGCATGAGCAATTCTGCTAAGTGCACGTGTACCTTCAGTTTATGATGTTTATAGTTTTTGTTACTTGTTTCAGATTGCACTCTCAAATGAAAAACCGAGCCAATGGAAGTTGATGACAAGAAAGCTCTTGACGAGGAGACTGACATTAAGAATAACAAAGAAGAGATCATAGAGGAGAAAGGACCAAAAATGGCGCAAAAACAAATGGCGGTGACGAAGAAAGCAACGACAAGACAAAAACATCAGTAGAGTGAGTAGAGTGACCGAGTAATTGGTTGTTGTCATTGTGTTTAATTTCTTCTGGTCCCTTTTAGAGTTATGATTTGCACAATTTAGATCTAAAATTGGCTTCTTTTTATGCCGATGGAGTCACTTTTGCTGGTACTGATGTACTGTAGATCGTTCATGCAGCTGAGCCTAAGTAAGTTTTTCTTTTCCAGATGGGTTCAGGTTGAAACGGGTCACGTGGGGTTCATTTTTTTACAATTTTGACCATTTTGACTGTTTTTTCCTTTCTTAAAGAGCGCATGAAAATCAACACTTCTGAATGGTCGATTCATTAAGTGTTCTGTTCCTTGATAACGTGTGTCGCAATGTAAATTTTCAAGTCATTTTTGTTTGTCGTGCAACAACAACTGCTGTTTGAGTGCATTTGACCGATGGTATCGCAGCGGCACTTGTTAAAGAAATGTATTAAAATTTCAAGTATATTGGATTATTGATGCACTTGTTGTCAGCGTTGATAATGGCGAGCATGTGTTTTTCAGGTGGAAGTATTTGGTTCTTTAAAGACCGGTTTATTCCTGCCAACCAGCTATGTTGATGTAAGATGGATCTGGAAGGTTGGGGGATCGAGTGAAGGAAAAGCTAAAGGAGTTTATTGGGGGGGGGGGGGCTACACAGATGATACTCTTGTGGTATGTTTAGTATACATGGAAATTGGTAGAACAGATGGTACTCAAAGGACCAAATTCTTTGGACCCATTTTTGGCTTTCAATTTGTGCTTTTTACTTTCTATCTCTGACTTTTTACTTTTGTTTCTTTTACAGATCCTGTTGAGACTTCAAGAGTTCTTAAAATGGTCAAACAAGAGCAAGGGTCTGCTGAAATGCTTTGCTACTCCAATATTCGTCATCACATACTTCCAAAATTTTAAACTAAAACAAATTCTACTCAAATAAATAACTAAAAAGAGCTGCAAATAAAAAGCTAAACTGATGAGTCAAAGTTAACCACATCAAGCTCCCACCATTATATAAATTATGACTTAAATATTTAGTAACAACTATAAGCATTTCAACACAAATCAGTTATGTTTATAAAATTTTGAAAAAGAAGTTTGCAGCTTTTGAAATTGGCATCATGTGTTGTACTGTTGTGCCAGTTTCCCTTTTCGCTCTTGATGAGATTTGAGTACACACCTTGGCAAGACTACAACTTTTGTATCTAATTCAAAATGAAAGGAAACTTTTCAGTACATTAATTTGTACCTTGATCTCTGCAGGAGCAACGAATGGTGATACCTGGAAAGGTTTGTTGGTTGATCCTATATGATTGTCACTCGCTATCTGCGTATTTATATTGCCGAATTACTGTGTTTTTTGTGTGTTATATTGGCTGCTAAATGATGCATTCAGATTTGCTTTGCTGAGCCTATGTTTGGAGCAAAATCTTGCAATCTGAATGTCACGCCTTTCGCTGAGCTACATGCAAACATTCCGCAGTTGAAGCATGACAAGGGTTAGGTTGTTGCCTGTTGATATCTTCCCAGGTTATACAGCAAGTCTTCCCAACCCTCAACCATCATTGCCTTTTCATTTTTATGGAAAAATCATTAAAGGTGCAGCTGCTGGAAAATTGATACTTTCTTTCATGTTCAAAACTGGGGGCTTGTAAGTGGTCATTTATATATGTATGTATCTATGCATGTTCATAGCTCTTTATTTTTTTTCTATCTAACATATGCTTTATGTATAATGGATAACTTGAAGAAGCAACCTCAGTTTTCTGGACCAGAGAAGCTACATGAACTTAAGGATTTTGCGTTGAGGTTTGAAGAGAAATATTATACTGCTGCAACAAGCCAGGTTTGTTTTCTACTATGTATGCTAATATTATTATTTTGAAAATTAAGTAAACATTCCACGTATTTGATAAAGTTCAATGATATATTCTGCTCACTTGGGGATTTTGCAGGCTAATTATACGCAGAGAATATCTCTCAAGCTGTTGGGCATTGAGAATAGATCTGCGAATCCTATGTCCAATTCTCTGCAGTCCAACGCTACATGTGATTCAGGTACTTTTGATTACTTTCCTTTCCTTGGGTTTATTAAAATGTCATCATGTGTATGCAGCTCATCAACTCTGTCCATTTTTCTCCGTTAGATGAGGGGCATGCGTTGGAGCAAGCAAAATAGGTGAACTTACTTACATTTTTTGATTAAATTATATTCTTGTTTAGGGTGAATATGAAATTGACTTGGGAATCTTTTTCATTCTTTTGTAGTTCATATGGTCAAAACATGTATACAGCTTAGTTTTCTTTTTTTTTTTTTATAACTCATACTTGTAAGTCATATTAAAAAAATAATAAATAAATGAAAAAAATGTCAAAAATACAATACTTGTTTCCATTGGTAGCTTTTGCACTCATTTTTATATTGGTACATCATTGTTTTAGTGAGCCAAAAGGATTGGACTATTTCACTGTCATTGGAAGTAAGTTCTGGTTCTATTTATTCACACGTATCAATACAAGTCTTCCTGTTCTAGGATGTTATTAGTAATATATATTTGATGATGATATGGTTCTTTGTGTTATGAGTACCAAGAAAAATGTTATCTCAGAAAAGTGATGAAAATGAAGATGTTAGAAAAATAACACAAGGCAGTATCACGCTTCTACGCATCTATAAACAAAATCTCCGTCATTAATATCATATCTCTACTTTGGTATTTTGTTGGAACTATTTGGATGTTGACACAATCTTTTACTTTTAATAGCTTTATAATAATGATATTATTTTGGGAAATGTTTGTGTGTTCTTATCTGATTGAATATCGATGGTACTACTTAGAGATATTTAAAAATTGTAAGAACTGATCAAATAGAAGTAGCTTGACGGTTTTTAATAGCTCAGTTTGGGACATGGAATAGTCACTGTCTATGCATCCAAGTATTTTGTTCAATTGTTCTTCTAGACTCTGTCATATGTATTTCACCTCACTAATTCGGTTCAACCTTTGATTACGGTTCGCCGGTTCAACCACGAGCTGAAAAAAACTGGCCGGCTCAAAGGAAAACGGTTTGAATGTGTGTAACCGGACCGGCAGTGTCACCGGTCACTGGTTCAACCGGCCGGTCCGGTTTCAAAAACACAGGTCACTGTATAAAAACCAAATTTGTCAAATTTGTTGATTAACATCAGTTATTTATATGCTAAATTATTTGAATTAAACAATTAATGTTGGACGATTAGATTGCCAAGCTGACATTAGTTGGTTAATACCGACTCGGCTGGCTCATGAACATTTTTACTTGTATTGATTGGATGAAATAATTTTTTACTTTTATATAATTCTTTCTTTTCTCTATATCTTTTCTTACATCATCTAACACATCTATCTAATTCTTTCTTTCATCTCTCACATGCATCCATCCGTATTTTACTCTTATACGAGTGTATAGACTAATAACCTTTCTTCTCTTAGTGTTTTCATAAGTTGACTTTGTGTTTCCGTTATTATTTGACTGAGATACGTAACACTCATGAGATAGGTGGATCATACCGATGTTACAGATAAATAAACTAATAGACGTACTATATGATATATCACGAAACGATTGACAAAGTAATAAAAATAAGTACCATGTTGTAAAATTTTGTCGCCGCTGCATCGCGCGGGTACCCTTAGTCGTAAATTAACTTAAAATAAACAATCATGACCCATGGTATGAATATGCTTACACATGCAAATAATCCACCAAATAAGTATAGCTTAGACCATAAGAATATAAGATCTATGTAAATCGCTATTCCCGCTGCATCGCGCGGGTAAATGGCTAGTATATATATATATATATATATATATATATATATATATATATATATATATATATATATATATATATATATAGGAACAGTATTAGGAGAGAACGTCTCAAAGTGTGAGAACGGTGAGAACGATTCTCAGCCACAAGATCTTAGTGGTTTGTGGCTGAGATTGATGCGGTGACATTTTTGTAAATAATAGTGGTCTTGGAACCAATCAAAGGTGCACATGCTAATCACATGCCATTTTCCCCCACCATATTTAAACGACAATAACTTTTTTATACGTGATTATTTTTTTGAAAAAAAATACACCATAAAACTCAGCGTTTTTTTATCTTTCCAATGAGTATACTATTGATATACTTTTCGAAAAAAAATTTACTGGGTTTTATGGCGTTTTTCGGAACTGCGGGTTTTATGGCGTTTTAGACTAGTTATTTTCATGGCGTTTTTCTGAACTAATTAAATACTTGTGTTTACACTTGTTCACATTATAAGTTACACTTTGGACCCTGAAAATATGGCTTTTTTTGTTATGGCGTTTTAACTAGTACGAATTCTTTTATTTCCAATCACATTCCTCCAAAGCTGAAACTAACTAAATACTTGAGTTTGTGTTCACACTTGTTTACACTTGTTCACACTATAAGTTACACTTTGAACCCTGAAAATATAGCTTTTTTTGTTATGGCGTTTTAACCGGTATGAATTCTTTTATTTCCAATCACATTCCCCCAAAGCTGCGTGAAACTAATTAAGTACTTGTGTTCACACTTGTTTATACTTGTTCACACTATAAGTTACACTTTGGACCTGAAAATATAGTTTTTTTGTTATGGCGTTTTAGTTAGGAGCCGGCTAAAAATGGTTTTTTGAGCTGTTTTAAATTATAGCTCAAAAAATAGCTTTTGATTGTTTTATGGCGTTAAAAAAATGGTTTTTTTGAGCTGTTGTAAATTATAGCTTAAAAAAATAGATTTTGAGTGTTTGGCGTTTTTTTAAATTGGGTATTTTATGGCGTTTTATTTGAACACCCAGTTCATGTGAGTGAGTTTTTTTGACAATATTACCCCTTAGTGTAATTTAACATCAATGCCACATGTCACCACCAAAATCGTTCTCACGCTGTTCACCGTTCTCTCTAAATCCTGACCCTATATATATATATATATATATATATATATATATATATATATATATATATATGGCTTCATTTGAGAACCACGAGAACCAATATGAACACAACAAAATAAACCCACCCACCACCCAAAGCATGAACCCCCCACCTCACCATAACCCACAACCCAAAAACCTAACCCCCCCCCCATAAAAAAAACTATACCTTATCAAAAAAACCCTAAAAAAAACCTAACACCCCCCCCCCCTCAAAAAAAAAAAACCTAAAAAAACTAACCCCCACCCCCAAAAACCTAAAAAACATAACCCCCTCCCACCACCACCCAAAAACCTAAGAAAACCTAACCCCCACCTCCTAACCACCAAAAACCTAAAAGAATCTAATCCCCCACCCCACCCCCAAAAACCTAATCCCCCCTCACTCACCCCGCCTAAGCTAAATGCTAAAAACTAAACCATAAAGCTAAACCCCACAATTAAATGGAAAAAAAAATTGAACAACAGTACTGATGCACATGTGTATGCGAATGCACATGTGCATATGCATACGCATGCACATGTGCATCAATATTGTTGTTCAGTTTTTTAGGTGACGTAATGTGGCATTTCTTATAAAAATATATTTTTGTGTGTTTTTAATTTTTAGGTATTTTTGGTTGTGTTCACATTGATTCTCGCGTTTTTCTCAATAAAGGGTGGTTCCTAACGGATCCTTATCCTATATATTGTGAGGGTTCTAGTGTAACACCAGGTTGAGAGTGAACTGTGTGAACTTATCTGTGCCATTGGATTATATCATCTAGAGATTTTTAAACAATGGCAAGATTGTAATTACAATGTTGTAACTTTCCTTTAAAATAATTGTCAGAAGTGCATTTGCGTCTTTGTAAATTGCATTTATTAAACAATATAGTCAAAATCCCTAAAATCTTGCTAGTTTTCGTATATATAAGATGCACAATTGTTAGTATATACACATGTGTACAGTCTCGTTAGTATTAGTTTATACAAGATACACAACTGTTAATTTATACACATGTGTACAGTCTCGCTAACTATCAGTATATACAAGATACACAACTGTTAGTTAATACACATGTGTACAGACTTTTACACATCTGTGTATTATATTCATAAATGGTTACATAGAGGAGGAGTTGGATAGAAAGTGGGTTTTTCCTAGAAAGTCTAGGAAGCAATAAGAATGTGACACGTGGCATGGAGGGATTTTAACTAAAAAGGCACTTGTGTAATTTGACATTTTATTTTATTTTTGGAATTTTATCTCTCATTAACTAACAATGCATAAGATTATGGAAACTGTTTTGTGACAACTGTGCTCTGTAATCGATGTACGATATAAAACAATGTTGATTATTAATAAAACAATGTGCTTTGGTGTTATTATATGTGTTTTGGTGTTATTTTGTGTGTATTTGTGTTTGGTGATTTTATAATTCGATTCAATTCCAATTTCAAGCTTTAAATCGCTTTCTGGAAGGTTATACGCGCACTGATGCGTAAATATAACCAGTTTAATGCAACAAACACTCCGGAATAGTGAAATAGGCTTAACATATCTTAAACAACCTCCACATAACTTAGAAATAAGTTCTGGATGGTTTGGTGTGTTAAAATCAACTTTGTTCGATCGTAGGGACTATTTGTGTCAAACTACAAAACTATACCAATTTGTGTAGTAACGAACACTCTGGAACTTGATCATAAGTTAAATATAACATAAATATCCTTTACATAGCTTAGAAATAGGCTTTGAAGGGTTCGGTATGCTAAAATAAACTTTATTGATCAATAGAGACTAAAAGCATCAAAAGTGCATAAGTTTGCATTTTTGCGCATATCTTACGTCCTGAATATATCCGGACATCCAAAAATTTATGTAATCATTAAAATATTTTATTTTAGTGATTGGCATGACAAAATTCCATTCGTCGCTTAATTTGGATCCTTTTTGCGTTCGTTACGACTTCCGTCGTAATTAACCGAATAACGCAACCGTACGGCCAAACGAACCGACATCCGTGATGTCTTTGAGCATATTTTAAGTTCCCTATACTTTAATATCATTTTAGAGCCTTGAAATGAGGTTAAAGGGGTTTAAAAGTGCCAAAAATCAAGTTTTAAAGTGCATGGACCATTTTTGAAAATTCTGGCAGATACATTGAACTTGGTCCATTTTTTTAGGCATCCATGGTATTTCAAAACAATGTGCCACACATGGATGGTTTTGATCCTTGTTTTGCAATACCATTTGATGGTTTTAAGTATTCCCATGGTTTATAAAACCATGTGCCCACATGTAAGGTCTAGATCAAAGCACGTTTTTCGACGAACGATCTTAACGGTTCTAGAAATCCTATATATACCCCATCCATTTCACTTCAAAACCCACAATTTGAAATCTGATTTATGCTCTCTAAGTGGAAGTATATGCTTCCTACCTGAGAGAAAAATCGGAATCAAATCTTGCGGGGACCTTCTGTAAGCGTTCTTTCGTTCTTTTCATTCGTTTTAGCATTAAAGTCAAACTGCGTTTGACTTTCTGCATTGACCAGTTTATGGTCAATGTGAAGTTCGTTTGAACTTCATAACGTGAGCGTAATCACGATGGTTATAGTCCCTAGTGACTATACCTACTGATTACCACGTTGACTAGGCGTAGTGACGAGTCGTAGTTTCGGCCAAAATGCATGTTTATGCGTATTTTGTAACCAAACTACTCTAGGGTATCAAAACCGTTTGTTTTGATATCAAAACCTGTTTTCTAACTTAACTAAACATGTTCTAGCATGTTTAGCTCGTTACTTTTGGATTAGTGCTTGTGTAGAGTCGTAAGTCAAGCGGACTAAACACCCGCTTAGACTTTCGAACACGACCCGTTTGGTCGATCATTAGGATCCGACCAAACATGTTTAGTGACCATAGTAGCGTAGGGAACAACCTTCCGAGGTTATACCTTATGGTCACTTAGGTTTGATTAGTCGCATCATAAGTAGTTTATGTGCCTTTGGTAAATTACCAAAATACCCTTTTCATACATAATTGGTAATTAAGCATATGTAACCTAAAATTTTATCACGTAACTGATTATGTAACATAATTAAACATGTATGGGCATATAATACTTGTCATAGGACTAGTTAGACGTCTCGAACACGCATTGCGCGCACGACGCGTTAAAGTAGCGTAAGCTACCTTAATGGGTCACGTTGGGTCGAAAGCACTTAGGTTAGGTTTCGTTTAAGGATGTAGCCTTTGTTAAACCATATCACATGAGTTCCAACACTCATTTGGTTTACAAGACTTCAGTCTATTCGATCTTCCGATTTAGGCGTCTATTGTTTGACTAGTGATTCGATTATTAGGTGCTACTTGATTTCTGTGATTTGCTTGAGTTTGTTGGAGTTCTATTTGAACGAGGATACTTTGCACTTCATGTGAGTACATAGTTCCCCTATTTTACTGTTTTTAAATGTTTTGGGGTGATTCATATGTACGAAATGTTTTCAAAGTTTAAACGATGATTTCAAAAACGATTTTACTAAACTAAGAACGATTTCGATAAGGTGAACGAACTTGTTGGTTGTAGTTACATAACGAATGACATTCATTAGCATTGATCAAGCCGACCAGTATTAGGTTATGGTACCATAGGATCTGACAAATCACGTTACTTTACTACACCCATGGTTATGTGTGGGGGTTGTGGGTAGCGACTGAATCTGATGTTTGTTAACTTACCCTTTGGTGGTTTGTTAATACGAGAACGAGTTGAACGATGGACGAGTCACAAAGGTTTGAATTGTGACACTTCGGATTTTCCCGGGAAACCTTTTGATGTAACTTACGTGTATATGTGTGTTTGAATGAAAAATTGATCTATTGTTGTTCATGTTATGTGTATGTATGTATACGCGTATATAGATATATATGTGTGTTATATATATAGGAGCCGAAACCCGACTCGAGACCATGCTCGGTCTCGAGTGAACAGTAGTGATGGGCCGTTTGGGCCTTGACACCCCTTAGCCCACCCGGAAACAACCCTTGACCCATTCTATATAACCGGCCAACCTTTGCATTTTACCATTTTTGCAAACACTCTCATGCTCTCCTCTCATCTCTCTCACCAAAACCCTCAAACCCTAACCAAGATCACCTTCCTCTCCTCTCCTTTTCTCTCTCGGATCAACCAACAACAAGAACACCTCGGCTCTAGCTCGGAATCACCAACCGGAAGCTCACTCATCGATCCATCATCCCCTCACACCTTGAATCTCCATTGGTTAGTGTTTATGATGTTTGTTGTGTATGCTTATTGATGCTTCATTGTGAGAATCAAAATGTGTGAAATGGATAACCGGTTAACATATTTTTGTCCGGAATGTTTAGATAGAATGAATATTCATGACTTTGGTTGAATGGGTAGCATCCGTTTATGCTTAGGAACCGAGAATGATAATGTCTATTATGTCCGTTCATGTTGTGATGTTTAGTGATAAAATGTGTTCTAACATTTCTATGAGGGATTTGATGATTTTGTTATCCGAATGATATTAAAGTGATGTTAGGGATTGAATGTTCATGAATGATGTTGAATGTTATTTGAATATGATGAACAACTTGAATGTCATATAAATATTTTCAAATATGCTTTGTTTGATCTGTTTTGTGCACATTTTAGACAAGAAAACATGTTAGTGGATATAGTACACAATTTGCATGAAAATGCAATTCTATTGGTCAGTACATTGCAGGTTCCAGAAGGTTTGTTGTGCACGTAATCACGGTTGCGAGTCGTAACCTTTGGTTGCGACTCGAGACCACATCAAGTCTTGTCGAGATCTCCCGGTTGCGAGTCGCAATCAACGCGTATCGAATCTGGTTGCGAGTCGTAATCACTGCCGTCAAGTCGGAACCGCCGGTTGCGAGTCGGAACCTCTGGTTGCGAGTCGTAACCAAAACGTGATAAACCGAGACCTCGGTTGCGAGTCGTAACCTCGATTGCGAGTCGCAACCACCCTTGTCTCGACTGGATTATTTTGGTGTTATTGGGCTTTGACTGTTGGGCTTCCTGTTGACTGGGCTGCATGTTTGTCACTGATGATTATATGATAGGGCTGACCCAATAACCCAACTGTTTGTGTATTCGCATGTTATACGTGTTTGCTATATGTATTGCCATACGTGTTCGCTATGTGTTTACTTGTACCCGACTTGACCCATATTTGGTAACCATGTTAGGACGTGGTGACCAACATACTTGACCGGGTAAAAATATCTACCGAGCAACCCAAGGTGAGTTCACAACTTAAAAGCATGCGTCCCGGTGGTTTGGGACTCGAGACTAAAACAACCCTATCCCCTTGTAAAAGGGGATACCATTTACATTCCTTCCCTAGTTACTGGGAACAAACTTACTTTTCCTTCCCTTGTATTGGGAAACCTTTGAGTTAATTACTGTTTATACGGAATGCAACCAAACGGCACTAAACGCAACTCTATCACTCAAGTCCCTACTACATAATACCGATTAGTCGCCGGGGCCAGGCGAACGGGTTATTAGTTGATAGCGCTATTTAGGTTTTACCAACCTCACACCGTGCCATGGTATGGGATCGGTCGTGAACTAATGTACTCAGGCATCCGTCAATGATGATAGAACATTGACATCGGGGCATCCTGCGGAAACGCAAACGGTTACCTAGTGTTCGGTATTGGAAAAACAGTTTAGTCGCTAACTTTTGGGGTAGCTCCCCATGGCATGTATAAACGGATAAATTAACTGGTGAAACGAGTTTTGGTAATTAAAACTGGACAACTAGTGAACTCACTCAGCATTATTGTTGACCCCCTTACTGCATGCTTTGCAGGTAACCAGTGACTGAGGAGCTGCTGCTTGGGAATGTGTAGTGATCGTCGAAACCCGTGTGTTGGGTTTTATTTATCATGAACTATGAACTTTGTTAAAACTATTTTACTTCTGCTTCCGCTATTGAAGTTTTAAACTCTGAACTTGATATTTGCTAATCTCATGGTTAGTGAGTATTACTTTAGTTATCAACTTAATTATTCAGTATAATTGGTGGCTGGATCCTGGTCAGTCACGCCCTCGAAGCGGGTGTTATCCGCAGGTGGATTTTGGGGGTGTGACAGATTGGTATCAGAGCTATTGGTTATAGTGAACTTGGTTTTAAAAAGGGGAAAATCTTTTTGAGAAAAACCAGACTATAACCCGTGACTCGTGACGACACTACACTCCAAGTGCAAGGCTCGACTTATCTAACCTCATAGCTCGGACCCATATTTGCTTGCTTGTTTGTCTTATGCTTCTGCTTTACTATACATACCAGTTTGCCTGATTAGATAGATACGCCTTCTCTCTTCTATCTCTTTCTCGCTATATTACGACACCACACTCATACTATGTTTTCTGGTTATGAAGACAATGAGTGGACGCGGACGAGGAAACGTCAACATGACTCAGGCACAGTTCACTAACCTGCTCAACACAGTGGCTGCAGCTTTCGTAGCTCACCCTATAGGTCAGCCTGCGCCCGTGCAACCACGTGTTTGTACTTTCAAGACCTTCATGGATTGCAAGCCTCTTCCTTTCAGTGGCACTGAGGGTGCCATAGGTCTTTTGCACTGGATCGAGAAGGTCGAAGCTGTTTTTGCTGTTTGCGAGTGTCCCCCTGCTAATTGGGTGAAGTTTGCTACTCGTACTCTTGAGGGAAGCGCACTTTCGTGGTGGAAGGCGCAAATTCAAATGCTTGGTTTGGAGACTGCTAACGCTACTGCATGGGAAGATTTCAAGGATATGATCAAGGAAGAGTACTGTCACAGGGATGACATCCACAAACTCGAGGACGAGTACTATGAACTCAAGATGGTTGGGTCAGAGATTGAGACCTACACCAAGCTGTCCAACGAATATGCTGCTCTTTGTCCAAACATGTCCCGACCTATGTACCGAAGGATCGAATTGTACATCAAAGGCTTAGTCCCAGAAATCAGGAGCCACGTAACCTCGGCCAACCTCACTGCCATACAGCCCGTGGTTCGTCTTGCCCACAAGCTCACCAACCAGGCTGTGGAGGAGGGCAGGTTGCCCAAAAGGATCAGTGCTGCGGAAGGAACTTCTAGTGATGGTAAACGAAAGTGGGATGGAAATCAGGGCAAGGATGCTAACTCTACTCAGGCCCCAGCTCAGCAAAGGAAAACTGACAACAACAAAGGCACTCAGCAACAGGGTGGCTACCGGGGAAACTACCCTAAGTGCAACAAGTGTAACAGGCACCACAATGGGGCATGTAGCAAGGGTCAGTGTCAGCGATGCCACAAGATGGGGCACGAAGCCAAGGATTGTAGAAGTCAGTTCCCAGCAAGGCAGAATCAGCAACAACCCCAACAGCAACAGCAGCAGGGAAACAACCGAGCATGTTTTAAATGTGGGGCAACAGGGCACATGCGAAAGGATTGCCCTGAACTGAATCTGAATCGCAACAACAATCAGGGAGCTGGGAACAATGAGCAAAACAACAATGCTGGGAATGGTGCAAGGGGAAGAGCTTTCGTGATTGGAGCTGGAGAAGCAAGGAACGACCCCAACGTCGTGGCGGGTAAGTTCCTACTTGATGATCGTTATGTTTCTGTGTTATTTGATTCCGGTGCCGATGCCAGTTATGTATCCCTTCGCATTAGTAAGAAACTTAAGCACTCGCCCGCATTATTAAGTTCTAAGCACATCGTCGAGATAGCTAATGGTAAGAACATCGAGGCCACGCACGTGATCCACGACTGCACACTAGAATTGTCGGGCCACACGTCTAGTATCGATCTTTTCCCTGTCAAGCTTGGAAGCTTCGACGTCGTTATTGGTATGGACTGGTTATCCAAACATCGCGCTGAGATCCTCTGTCAAGAGAAAGCGGTTCGCATTCCTCGTCGTTCTGGCCAACCCCTCATCGTCCAAGGCAACAAAGGTGGAGAAGTCACAGGCATTATCTCGCTCCTGAAAGCCCAGAAGTGTTTACAGAAAGGGCACACCGCTATCCTAGCACTCGTCACCGACACCCACGAAAGGGAAAAGAGGATTGAAGATTTTCCTGTAGTACGAGACTATCCCGAGGTATTTCCTGAGGAACTACCTGGACTCCCTCCCCACCGTCAGGTCGAATTCCAAATCGAGCTAGCTCCCGGAGCGGCACCTATAGCTCGTGCACCGTACCGTCTAGCCCCTGCAGAACTGAAGGAACTCTCCACGCAATTACAGGAACTATTGGATAAAGGATTTATCCGTCCTAGCTCATCACCCTGGGGAGCACCAGTACTCTTTGTTAAGAAGAAGGATGGCACATTCCGAATATGCATCGACTATCGTGAGTTGAACAAGGTTACCATCAAGAATCGTTACCCTCTCCCGCGCATCGACGACCTATTCGATCAGTTGCAAGGATCGAGCTACTATTCTAAGATTGACCTGCGATCAGGCTATCATCAGCTGAGAGTTCGTAATGAAGACATCTCTAAGACTGCGTTCAGGACTCGCTAAGGTCATTACGAGTTCCTCGTTATGCCTTTTGGAATGACTAACGCACCTGCAGTGTTCATGGATCTTATGAACCGCGTATGTAAGCCTTACCTCGACAAATTCGTGATTGTGTTTATCGACGACATCCTGATTTATTCGAAAAGTCAAGAAGAGCATGAGCAACACCTACGCCTTATTCTGGAACTCCTTCGCAATGAGCAGCTGTACGCCAAATTCTCTAAGTGCGACTTTTGGCTTCGAGAGGTCCATTTCCTTGGGCATGTGGTCAACAAGGACGGAATTCACGTCGACCCCGCCAAGATCGAATCAATAAAGAACTGGCCTACGCCTAAGACTCCCACAGAAGTTCGCCAATTCTTGGGTTTGGCAGGTTACTACCGCAGATTCATTCAGGGATTCTCAAAGATTGCGCAGCCCCTCACTATACTCACTCAGAAAGGCATCGCCTACAAGTGGAATGAAGCACAGGAATCTGCTTTTCAGAGGCTTAAGGATAACCTCTGTAGCGCTCCTATTCTTTCGTTGCCTGAAGGCACTGACGACTTTGTGGTTTACTGCGACGCGTCTATTCATGGGCTCGGTTGCGTGTTAATGCAACGCGAGAAAGTTATTGCCTACGCCTCACGACAACTCAAGACGCATGAAAGAAACTACACAACGCATGACTTGGAACTGGGAGCAGTGGTTTTTGCTCTTAAGATATGGAGACATTACCTGTACGGTACCATGTGCACTATTTACACCGATCACAGGAGTCTCGAGCATATCTTTAGGCAAAAGGAATTGAACATGCGACAACGTCGATGGGTCGAACTCTTGAATGACTACGAATGCGCCATTAAGTATCATCCGGGCAAGGCCAATGTCGTGGCAGACGCCCTCAGCCGAAAGGACACTATACCAAAGCGCGTGCGAGCATTGCAACTTACCATCCAGTCTAACCTCCCTACCCAGATCCGAAATGCTCAGGTTGAAGCATTGAAACCGGAAAACATCAGGGCTGAGTCTCTGCGAGGGTCGAGGCAGCGACTAGAACAGAAGGAAGGTGGCGCTTACTACGTAGCAGGGCGCATTTGGGTCCCTCTCTATGGAGATTTACGTGAACTCGTGATGGACGAAGCCCACAAGTCCCGCTACTCAGTACATCCTGGTTCGGACAAGATGTACCACGACTTGAAAACTACATATTGGTGGCCTGGTATGAAGGCCCACATAGCAACATACGTCAGCAAATGTTTGACTTGCGCGAGAGTCAAGACAGAGTACCAGAAGCCGGCAGGCCTACTCCAACAACCAGAAATCCCGAAATGGAAATGGGAGCAAATTTCCATGGATTTTGTTACAGGGCTACCTAGGTCTCAACGCGGAAATGATACTATTTGGGTAATAGTAGATCGATTGACCAAGTCCGCGCACTTTCTGGCTATTAAGGAAACAGACAAGTTTTCTACCTTGGCGGAGGTTTAATTAAGGAAGTAGTTTCGAGGCACGGAGTGCCAACCTCGATTATTTCCGACCGAGACGCTCGTTTTACTTCGGAACTGTGGCAAGCTATGCACAAATCCTTTGGCTCACGTTTGGACATGAGCACCGCTTATCACCAGCAAACGGATGGACAGTCTGAACGCACCATCCAAACCCTAGAGGACATGCTTAGAGCGTGTGTGATCGATTTTGGCAAGAACTGGGAGAAGCATCTACCGCTAGTAGAGTTCTCCTACAACAACAGCTACCACACTAGTATTCAGGCAGCACCTTTTGAGGCATTGTACGGTCGTAAATGTCGGTCACCTCTTTGCTGGGCAGAAATCGGTGATAGTCAAATCACGGGCCCAGAGATGGTGGTAGATACAACGGAAAAGATTGCCCAGATCAGACAACGTATGGCGGCGGCTCGTGACCGTCAGAAAAGTTACGCTGACAAGCGTAGGAAACCTCTAGAATTCCAGGTCGGTGACCGGGTTCTACTTAAAGTCTCACCCTGGAAGGGTGTGGTTCGCTTTGGTAAACGGGGCAAGCTTAATCCGCGATACATTGGACCATTCGAAATTACCGAGAAGATCGGTAAGGTTGCTTACAGATTGAACCTACCTGAAGAGCTAAGTGCGGTACACAATGTTTTCCACATATCCAATCTGAAGAAGTGTCTGTCAGATGAAACGCTCGTAATTCCTTTTAAGGAACTGACGATTGACGAACAGCTACACTTTACTGAGGAACCGATTGAAATCACGGATCGAGAGATCAAAATCCTCAAACGTAGCCAGATACCTCTTGTACGAGTCCGTTGGAACTCGCGACGTGGCCCAGAGTATACCTGGGAGCGGGAAGACCAGATGAAGCACAAGTATCCCCAGCTGTTCCCTAACGAAAACCCCAGCACTGAAGCTACAACCGAATTTCGGGACGAAATTCCAAACTAACGGGGGGATGATGTGACACCCCTTTGAAACGCTTTCACTTACGCTAGCTTGACAGTGGCTGCCTTAACTTTCGGGACGAAAGTTCCTAAAACTTGGGGATAATGTGACACTTCGGATTTTCCCGGGAAACCTTTTGATGTAACTTACGTGTATATGTGTGTTTGAATGAAAAATTGATCTATTGTTGTTCATGTTATGTGTATGTATGTATACGCGTATATAGATATATATGTGTGTTATATATATAGGAGCCGAAACCCGACTCGAGACCATGCTCGGTCTCGAGTGAACAGTAGTGATGGGCCGTTTGGGCCTTGACACCCCTTAGCCCACCCGGAAACAACCCTTGACCCATTCTATATAACCGGCCAACCTTTGCATTTTACCATTTTTGCAAACACTCTCATGCTCTCCTCTCATCTCTCTCACCAAAACCCTCAAACCCTAACCAAGATCACCTTCCTCTCCTCTCCTCTCCTTTTCTCTCTCGGATCAACCAACAACAAGAACACCTCGGCTCTAGCTCGGAATCACCAACCGGAAGCTCACTCATCGATCCATCATCCCCTCACACCTTGAATCTCCATTGGTTAGTGTTTATGACGTTTGTTGTGTATGCTTATTGATGCTTCATTGTGAGAATCAAAATGTGTGAAATGGATAACCGGTTAACATATTTTTGTCCGGAATGTTTAGATAGAATGAATATTCATGACTTTGGTTGAATGGGTAGCATCCGTTTATGCTTAGGAACCGAGAATGATAATGTCTATTATGTCCGTTCATGTTGTGATGTTTAGTGATAAAATGTGTTCTAACATTTCTATGAGGGATTTGATGATTTTGTTATCCGAATGATATTAAAGTGATGTTAGGGATTGAATGTTCATGAATGATGTTGAATGTTATTTGAATATGATGAACAACTTGAATGTCATATAAATATTTTCAAATATGCTTTGTTTGATCTGTTTTGTGCACATTTTAGACAAGAAAACATGTTAGTGGATATAGTACACAATTTGCATGAAAATGCAATTCTATTGGTCAGTACATTGCAGGTTCCAGAAGGTTTGTTGTGCACGTAATCACGGTTGCGAGTCGTAACCTTTGGTTGCGACTCGAGACCACATCAAGTCTTGTCGAGATCTCCCGGTTGCGAGTCGCAATCAACGCGTATCGAATCTGGTTGCGAGTCGTAATCACTGCCGTCAAGTCGGAACCGCCGGTTGCGAGTCGGAACCTCTGGTTGCGAGTCGTAACCAAAACGTGATAAACCGAGACCTCGGTTGCGAGTCGTAACCTCGGTTGCGAGTCGCAACCACCCTTGTCTCGACTGGATTATTTTGGTGTTATTGGGCTTTGACTGTTGGGCTTCCTGTTGACTGGGCTGCATGTTTGTCACTGATGATTATATGATAGGGCTGACCCAATAACCCAACTGTTTGTGTATTCGCATGTTATACGTGTTTGCTATATGTATTGCCATACGTGTTCGCTATGTGTTTACTTGTACCCGACTTGACCCATATTTGGTAACCATGTTAGGACGTGGTGACCAACATACTTGACCGGGTAAAAATATCTACCGAGCAACCCAAGGTGAGTTCACAACTTAAAAGCATGCGTCCCGGTGGTTTGGGACTCGAGACTAAAACAACCCTATCCCCTTGTAAAAGGGGATACCATTTACATTCCTTCCCTAGTTACTGGGAACAAACTTACTTTTCCTTCCCTTGTATTGGGAAACCTTTGAGTTAATTACTGTTTATACGGAATGCAACCAAACGGCACTAAACGCAACTCTATCACTCAAGTCCCTACTACATAATACCGATTAGTCGCCGGGGCCAGGCGAACGGGTTATTAGTTGATAGCGCTATTTAGGTTTTACCAACCTCACACAGTGCCATGGTATGGGATCGGTCGTGAACTAATGTACTCAGGCATCCGTCAATGATGATAGAACATTGACATCGGGGCATCCTGCGGAAACGCAAACGGTTACCTAGTGTTCGGTATTGGAAAAACAGTTTAGTCGCTAACTTTTGGGGTAGCTCCCTATGGCATGTATAAACGGATAAATTAACTGGTGAAACGAGTTTTGGTAATTAAAACTGGACAACTAGTGAACTCACTCAGCATTATTGTTGACCCCCTTACTGCATGCTTTGCAGGTAACCAGTGACTGAGGAGCTGCTGCTTGGGAATGTGTAGTGATCGTCGAAACCCGTGTGTTGGGTTTTATTTATCATGAACTATGAACTTTGTTAAAACTATTTTACTTCTGCTTCCGCTATTGAAGTTTTAAACTCTGAACTTGATATTTGCTAATCTCATGGTTAGTGAGTATTACTTTGGTTATCAACTTAATTATTCAGTATAATTGGTGGCTGGATCCTGGTCAGTCACGCCCTCGAAGCGGGTGTTATCCGCAGGTGGATTTTGGGGGTGTGACATGAATGTTGTTAACGAGACGACCATATATAAGTTTTCACAATTAAAACGATGACGACTTAAATGATTCGGAAACGAGTAAACGATTGGGAACGATTGGAAATGATTTGGGAACGAGTAAACGATTTGGGAACGATTTGGAAACGATGTTAAACGATTTCGATAAACGATTGGTTTTTTGTTAAGTGTTTAGATAATGAGACGGGGGTAATATGGTGAAAACATGGTAGATACGCCGCTGGTACTTCTTATATATAAGTGTTTTCATCATATTACATATCGTGGCGTTATTTAGTTCACTTGGGTAAACGATTTTGAAACAATGTCACACAAAGATGTTTTTATTTTCTAAGAGATATAAACTATACGAGTTTTTAACGAGTTTTTACAAGATATTTTACAAGTTGGTTTTCTAAAACAAATGTTTTTGGGGTTAAGAAGCATGGCTACGAGATTTTACAAACTATAACCATCTTGATTTGAGTTGGTTAAATATGTTGCAATACACTTTTTAAAACAAGGTTTGTATTTTGACTCATGTAGTCTAATAAAGTACTGCAACATATAAACGAGCCATGACTTCGATACTCTTATAAAAGCTATGTACTGGCCAGCAATTTCTTTGCTGACTTTGTTTTTACATATGTTTCAGGTGTGGTTGAATGATGTGATTTTCTAGGATGCATGCGTCACATAGGATCTGGACGAGGCCTTAGTGACTTTAAAACTATGATAGTCGATATGAAACTTGTTGTTCTATGTGTTAAAACAATGTAATGTTTAATTATATCAATAAAACGAAACACTTTTTGTATCCATGGTTATGAAACGATAGCTTCTGTTACAACACTCCCCGACGTTTCCGCCACGGTTTGTTGTCCTACGTGGTCGGGGTGTGACATGTTTCTCCATGATTTTCTGAATGGTGGTTTCGAAACATAGTAAGACGTGAACGGCACAAAAGACGAATTAAACTTACTTAAAATGGGTGACCGAGTAGCATCTGAAGATAACATGTGTTTTATTGATATCGATGTTCTCATCTACCCATCAGGCCCACGTTGCAAGTGCCCTTTTGTATACATCAAGAACCTTGAGCCTCGGGTACACATGATCACCTTCTTGGTAATAATTTTCTCAGTAAATTAAAAAAAGTAGCAGATTAATATAGTTGTGTTTTAGAAGGAGGATTTCTTGACGCTGTGTTTTACCATTCATGTTGGTAATGATGGAGGATTTCTTGACATTGTGTTTTAACAGCAAGCATTCGGGCTGGTAATGCTGGAGGATTTCTTGACATTGTGTTTTAACAACAAGCAGATTAATACCGTTGTGTTTTAGCATTCATACTGGAGGAATTCTTGACGCTGTGTTTTACCATTCATGCTGGTACGATGTGTGATATTTGTCACGATGTGTTACCGAGGCCACACATCCGTATCAACAGACAGAAATATGAAAAATAAATTTATAGTCAACTGACGTATCAACAGACAGAAATATGACAAATAAATTTATAAACAACTGACATAAATATGACAAAATCGAACTATTAAAGCCAAATCAGCCGGTCCAGAGCAGTGATGAGGCCTGGACAAGGTCTTGACCATGTGATTTAGAAAATGCTTCGCAAGCCCATGGAATATGGCCATCTGCCAGCACCCTGCAGGCATTATCATAAACAAACAACTTTTAATGATCGCGTTTGCTATTGTTGTTTTCTTTATTTTGGGAGATAAAAGGACGATTAAACCGTTGCTTTCTCACAAATGAGTTCCACAGATGCATCATCTGTTTCTCATCTTTAGAAACATCAGCGAAGTTGTCGAGCATCTAGCATCTGATAAACATGAAATATTATGTTAGCATCTCAGCATCAAATTTCATTAGAGCAGCACACGACCCATGATTGTAAATATCATAAATATGAGGTCAGAGAAAAACATGACACACCCTTCAGTCCTCAAGACCAGCAACATCGTCATCAACTTCATCTTCGCTGTCCCGCTGATCAGCAAACACTTGTTCCGATGCCATTGGCTTTTACAAAACACAAATAAAAATGTAAGAGATAACTACATTGTTTATGGTGAATGCAAAACATCTTTTACCAACAGAAAGAAAGAAAACACAAAACAAAACTAAAAGCCTAGATTAAAGCTAATAAAGATGACAAGAGAGGACTATATTTGATAAAGGAAAAACAAAATAGAAGTTATTAGTAGCAAGCGGAACCTGAGCTCTATGAGAGTGAAAGAACTGCCGCTTCTGCAACAGGGAATAAATAAAATCACCAAGACAAAAAAGAAGCGATAAATGGATACGAATTTGAAATACACCGTTCCTACATTATTCACAATCGTTTCACATTTAATGGTAAATAAAAATTAAAATGGTATTATAAACTGGTTAGAGATGTAAGGTTGATTATATCACTCTCACAAATCACTTTTAAATACAAAATATGAATAAAAAAATGTCTCATCTGGAGCATGAACATTATGCATGTGATTATTGATGATATTTGGACAAGATATACCTGCACTTGCATCCATCGCATTGCACTATAAATAGATCTGGATTGTATGGCATTTCACACTCGCAATACCTTCATATCATGTATATAACCAATTAGTTCATAAATCTTGTCAAGTAACAAAATGAAGTGATTATGATTATAAGAACTATAAATTAAAAGCAACATAATATCTGCCATTTTGGGACATATTTCAAAACTCATCAAACAAAAGTGAATACATGTAGTCAGTAGTTGACAGAATCAAATTATTCACACGACAACAAAAACATCGACATGACATTTTTTAACATAGTTGTATTCAAATCGGAAAAAATAATCATCAACACCGACACGCTTTAGGTTCATGTAGTTCTCCAAGGAATAAACAACATACTTCCCTTGGATGGTATGAATGCTCTGCACATCATAGTGATTAGATAAAAACACCTCCTTTATACCATGAAAGCTTTTCCTCCCTTGCTCTGTCTCCTCAGGCAGGTAATACCACCGAATCAGAGCCATTTGATGTTCAATACCCAACAACTCTACTCGAGCAACAAGAGTGTATGGCTTAGGGTCATTAGACCTTATACGCACGTAATCACTGACTGTACATACAAACAAATCAACAACACCGTCAAGTCTCACAAAAAGTAGATTTTAAATCTAATATTAAAATGTATAACAATAAAAAAAGTTCCACGTCATTAACTTTAAGGTTATACAATCATAATAATTGGACTTTGAGTGTTTGCATGATATGCGTACACTATAAAACAATAAAGAAAAGTTCCACATCATTTAACTTTTAGTTTATACAATCATAATGGCTAGATAATGAGTGTTGCATGATATGCATACATTGCACGATGTAAAATAGACATGTCATACCTTTGATTATTATGTTGGTACCGTTGATGGTGTAGGAATTTACGTTCTGGGCCATTATTGATAATAAATTTGAGAAATACTGCAAAACTTTTTGAACCTGAAACGGAAAAAGAAGAAGAAAATGACCAAAAGAGAAAAATGTGAGAGATCGCTAAGAAAAATTGGTGAATTTGAGAAAGAAAAATAGCAACTCGGTTTTAGCAAGAAGTCTATAATAAAGAGTGAATGAATAGATGCATTTTAATAGGGGTGGGTGATCAATATACAATGAATAGGATTTTATGGCAAACACTAATGGCACGTAAAAACATGTTTATTTTTCTTTGTATCTGGGAAAATTACCATAGAACACTTAATTGCTGCGAGAAAAGGAAATCTATATCATTTATATTTTTTCAATAGTTCATAGTTTTTGAACTTTATGCTTTTGCATACATATGTGTTAAGGGTGAATGAGTGGATAAGTTTTAATTGGGGTGGGTGATGAATCTATCGCTAAATGGATTTATGGCATGGCACTAAATGATATATATATATATATATATATATATATATAGAATTGCGCTAAAATAAGAACCACCTCGAGTTGTAAGAACCGCGAGAACTTTTTGATCTGGACCGAGGTGGACCAAATTTTTTTTTCATAAACGTAGATACATGTATTATAAACACATTTGTAAAAAAAAAAATTCAAAAAAAAAAATGTCGTGTGTGTAGTTTTGAGCACCACAAGTTTGTGTTTACGGTACCCGTAAATTTTCCGGTTAGATTTATGGTACCCGTAAACACAAATTTGTGGTGCTCAAAACTACATACACGACATTTTTTTTTTGAATTTTTTTTACAAATGTGTTTATAATACACGCAACTACGTTTTTGAAAAAAAAATTTTGGTCCACCTCGCCCCGCACGGTGTAGTTCTCATGGTTTTTACAACTCGAGGTGGTTCTCATTTTAGCGGTCCCCTATATATATATGCTAGAACATTTACTAAAGTCAAGAAAAGCTAAAGATTATCATGGAACAAATATAATACAATGGGAGGTTATTATCCCATTCAAATGATTTGAAAATCCCCACTCAAAAGTGTAACCACTATACGGCCATCAAATTATGGTCTACAAAAGCATGGTGGTTTGTGTTCTTACCAAAAGGTCTCTAACACATTTTGTATATATTTTGGTTAGAAGGTTACATATATTGGTGAAAACATTCAATGAGCATTAAATGTTTAACTAAATTCTTTGAATATTATCAAAGGGGAACCTGCACAGTAGAGTGTGCAATTTCCTTACAATAATATAATTTAATTATAGTTCAAAAAATGAAAAAAAAAGATGAACGTGTCGGTTATTAGGACATTATTTTTCCGCTATCTTGAAGGGAAGAAGATGATCGATCTTGAGGTTAGAATGGTGAAGAATTATATTTCAAACATTTCACTTTATTACCAATATATCGTATCATCTTACTCTATCGCGTCTTATTATCACGTGTATTAAATTTCAAGCTTTCACTTTAAAACTCATTATATCGTATGTCTTAATATCTCGTGTCTTAATATCACGTAAAAATTACCTTTCTATCTCAAAAAGCTGTATTTTAATATAATAATAATAACGAAATATCCATTTAGGTATAGCCTAGTGGTGTTGGTGAATTAGATAACGATTGAGGTAATAGGAGGCTATGGGTTCTATCCCTATAGTGTGCAAGTTTAGCCATTAAAAAAAAATTATAACAAAATAGACTTAGATAATTGATTAAACTTCATTAAATTTCAACTATTTAATTGGTAGTTGAATTAACGACTTGTGTTAAATTTGTCTTAACATGAGTATATATTTATTGTTTTACCCATCTAAAATACATTAGTATATATATAACACTAATTGTTGCAAGAAGAAAAAATCTATATCATTTCATTTTATTCAAAGGTTTGTAATTTTTGAATTTTATACTTTTGCATACATATGTGTAACTTATGGATACAAGAAAAAATCAAAATTAATATTTCATATCTTTTTATTTTATTTTATACTATCCACTTACACTTGTAAGTTATTTGGTAAGATTAATCACACAAATTTCTATATTCTGTCATACTAAATGAACAATCAAACTAGTTGTTTATATATATATATATATATATATATATATATATATATATATATATATATAAAAGGGATGGATCTGTTGAAAACCCATTTGAGTTGAAAACCCCACCAATACTGATTTTTTTTTAAAAAAATTTACCATGTTTATTCGATTTAATTTTTTAAATTTTGAACCTCAAACCAAACATCGAACAAAATCAAACTAAATTAAGAATATATATACCAAACCAAATTCAACCGAATTGAACCAAATTATATATATATATATATATATATATATATATATATATATATATATATATATATATATATATATATATATATATATATATATATATATATTTATATATTATATATATGTAGTGAAAGTGTAAAACAAAATATCACTTAACGTACAATACGTACGAGATGGAATTATAACATGCGTACATAGTTGTTTAACACGCATGATTATGTTCATGCTTGATTATGGTTTGTCAACATGCGTGATTAGGGTTTCTGAGTTTTAAAACGTGCGTAATTTCATCTCGTACGCATCGTAAGTTAAAGAATATTGTACGTTAACCCACCCGTATATATGTATAGGGTGGGGTTATAGAGTGAACACTAATGTATTTGTGAACTGAGTAAACAAATCTTAGCCATTGATTTACACTTGTGTATACACTTGTATTTTTGATAATCAAGGACTAGGATTAGTTCACTAGTGTTAACTAATGATATATATATATAGGAATGGGTTAAAATGAGAACCACTACGAGTTGCGAGAACCGTGAGAACTTTTTGATCCGGCGCGAGTTGGGCCAAAACTTTTTTGCACAAACGTAGATGAAAACATTATAAACACATCTGTAAAAAAAGTAATAAAAAATTGTCGAGTCACTGACTCAAGTTTTTTTACGCCCTGATAAAAAAAAGCGCGTAAAAAAAACTTGTATTAGTCAAAACTAACGCCTCGACTATTTTTTTTACTTTTTTTACAGATATGTTTATAATGTTTTCATCTACGTTTGTGCGAAAAAAATTTGGCCCAACTCGCGTCGGATCAAAAAGTTCTCACGGTTCTCGCAACTCGTAGTGGTTTTCATTTGAACCGAATCCTATATATATATATATATATATATATATATGTATATAGAGAAAAGGTATATCGTACATTACGGCTTAACGTACTTCACGTACAACAACGTGCGTGATTTGTTCTATAACATGCGTGATTAATGTTTTTAATATGCGTGATTATTGTGTTTCAACATGCGTGATTTTGGATTTTTGAATTATAACGTGTGTGATTTTAAAATGAACGTGTGTAATTACCTGTCGTACGTGATGTAAGTTAAGCCGTAATGTACGTTAACCTTCCTCTATATATATGTGTGTATATATGTACGTATGTATGTATATATGAAAGATATAGTTAGCTACATCTATTTGAATCATGAACATTCTTCATGATTTTAAATTTTAAATACAAACTATGATATCTAGAAAAAAACTGGTTTAAATCGTAAAACTGCCAAAATCGAACTTTTAAACTGCCAAATCAGCCAGTCCAGCAGAACGAAACCAAGGCCACACCTCCGAGTCAATAGACAGAAATATGATTGATAAATAAATTTTTGATTAACTGAAATAAAAGGGTACTTACCAGAGCAGTGGTGTCGCCTTGACAAGGTCTTGACAATGTAGCTTTGAAAACGCTTCGCACGCCCACGGAATATGGCCATCGCCAGCACCCTTGGCATTATCATTAACAAACAACTTTTAACGATCACGCTTTGCTATTTTTGTTTACTTTATTTTGGGAGAGATTAAACTACCTTTGCTTTCTCACAAACAAGCTCCACAGATGCTCTGATAAACATGTAAGATTATGTTAGCATCTCAATTTCAAATATCATTAGAGCAACACACGACCCATGATTGTAAATATCATAGGCACTTACAGAGCTCGGCTGCCGCTTCCGCAACAGAACTTTGTTGCAATAAATAAATTCACCAAGACAAAAAAGAAGCGATAAATGGCTATGAATTTAAAATACACCATTCCTACTTTATTCATTATCGTTTCACATTTAATGGTCAACAAATCTTTAATATACACATGTTCTTAAGACCGTCCATATAGTTAAATCTAGTTTTAAATCATCATCCACTAACTTGGATAATCTAAACTAAACAAATATCATTTATTTTTTAATTAATAGGTTTATAGCTCAGATTTTATCTATGTTTTTGGAGAGGTTTTCGAGAGATTTCTGAGTGTCATTAAAAGAGTGTATCTTTCAATCAATAGAAATCAAGGTTTATTTACGTGTTTGTGATCAATTACATTCGTCTATATAATTGTGTGTTGGATTCAACACATTACACGTGTGTGACCTCGAGTGAATTGTACTTTAGGTGCATAGGCACTTACAGGTTGAAATCTGATGATAATTTCTTCAATTAAACGGAAACATAAGTCAGCTACTATTGGTTAAGTATTTAATTTAGAAAACAATCAACTACATTAAAGTTGAATTCAAATTCATATTTCATAGAAAAAAAAGCAACAAATCTATAAATCATCAGCCTCCCCTTGAAAGATCTAAACAAAACAAGTTTCATATTTTGCTTAGAGAAAACAAAAACTCTAACTAAGCATAGACAAGCTAACAACCAACACATGTGGCCATGTGGAGCAACATATCTAAAAGGTAGTTAAATTGAAATTTTAAAGTTTAACATTACCTTGTATGATTCTTCATTTTCCTGCTATGAACGGTCAACATGTTATAAACAACTAAAATATGTGTTCTCTCATTCCCTGCATGATGAAAAAGATTACAATTAAGCATGGTACATTCGTAAAAAATAAAAAAACCTTACTATAAGAATAAAAAGGAGATCTCTTCACAATAATAACTCAAAACAATAAGGGAGAAAATAGAAGTAACGGAACAAGAATCAAATGTTTACCCTGAGATGACATTGGTTGTTTTCCTCTAAGATTGGCCACAAAGTGTTACCAATTGAGGTTGTCGAAGGCGGCGGCCGCAACGCTGCTGTCAATCGTAGATAGGTTTGAAGAAATATCAAAAGAAGATTTAGGTTTTGTAATTACACATGAAGTAGGGTTTGATATTTATAGATTTTTATTATTGGACCTTTATTGGGCCTTCGGAGGCTTTTTCAGTGTAAAAGAATACAAATACAATTAAAAAAAGCTAAAGTTCAGCTATCGCAAGTTGTACCAAGATTTGTACATCGACAACATAGAATATTTTTCTGTAAACTATATCAAAGAATTCAAGATTATGATTCATAAAATCAAATTGCATAGCAATATCCACATATCATATTTACTCTCTCTTTTTTAAATGGGACACACAAATTTTAGGGCCCAATACCATAACTTATTTTCTTATGAAAGTGGGTCTTCCCTTCTATGTCATCCACCTATCCCTATGCCTAAGCTTCACATAAGCCTTGGCAGACTCGACGAATCCCCCTATGCGGTCTAACTTGATGTTAGGGGGTGGGTTATGCTTATTTATCTGATTAATAAGTCTAAAAATATTAACTATGTTTAAATAAAGGGTAATTTATATACTATTAATTTGAAAGATGTTTGTGCATAATGGGTTTGTACATGATGCTTAATGAGTTTTTTGTGCATAGTTGTGTTGTACATGATGCTTAGTGGTGTTGTACCCCATGTTTTGGGGGGTTTTTCAAAAAAAAAAAAAAAAAAAAAGTGGTGTTTCACTTTAAACCCAAAACTACTTGATTTTGTAGTTTTAACCCAAAAGTTTTTAGTTCTTCCAATTTAACCTCACAACCTTTTTACTTTCAACTTTGATCCCCAATGTTTTTCATATTTTGCAAAATTTTCATTTTACGTTTAGATATAAATTTTGCGACTTAACATGACACAATGTGTGTGTGGTTCAACGATTTTACGTTTTGTTATACGCTTCGTTCTAAATTTTGCGAGTTAACATGGGGCAACGTACGTGTGTGGTTAAGTGTGTTTACGTCATCTATTTTTTTCCGGTTTAATAAGTTCGTCACAATGTGCGAGTCCTAAATCGAGTTAGTTATTATTTTCTATTTTTGTATGTCGGTCTACTTTTTCCACGTTAAGACGCCGCAACTTCAATGTTGGTGGTAGTTGGCTCGAGTGTGGCATTGGTGCTACTTGTCACGGTTTTACACCCCCGCCACAACGGGGGAGCTTAATACGATATGTTATTTATATGGATACAAGTCATGTAACGTAGTAATTATGATACTATTAATTGTATTGAGATTATTTGGTGAATTACTTATTTGTATAAGATAGTAATACAGACTTAACCAACAAAAACACCTTTAACACATTGTAAATGTGAATCTAATCAACAACATGTCCATTTCGTTGGCCGCAGCGCAACGCGCGCGGATCAGTCTTCTAGTGAATTTTAAAAACTATGAGAGTTTAAGGTCTAATTCTTAAGTAGTGGAAATTTCTATGTTCGGTGCAACAGGAAACATATATGTATTACAAAAGAAAAATATTATTTACAATTGTTAATTACACAATAGTTGTCTAATGTAATATACAATCATGTTCATTCGGTATTGGTTTGGTTCGTTATGGTACTTGGTCGGTATGGTTTGGGTTCGTTACCCGATACCGTTACTCAGTGTAACAAAGATCATTGAATAGTATTTTGTATAATTTTGATAAAAATACTTTATTTTGAACACAAATCCAATTTCAATAAAGAAAAATATATTGGAATATTGACAAAATAAAAAAATAAACAAAACTGTGTATTTAGTTATTTCTTTCAAGTTAACAAATGTGATCTTTTAGAGAAAAATCAAGTTAAAGGGTTAATTAGTGAAATTAAAAAAAATAAGTGTTGTTAACACAATTCATGAAACGCCATGTGTGCGAGGATCTCAACTGTTGGATTTACTTTTTGGCATGTAATTCAAATCAAAACCTTTCAATCAAACGTAAAGGAAAATTTTAATATTTACATACCTAAATAAGAAAAAAGAAACATCTACATAAACATTAAAAATGGGATGGCAATTGCCAGGGAGTCTCTACTGCACACTAGTCTTCACATTGTCAACAAACGTGAATTGAATACCAAACGCCAGTTGTGTGCTAAGTGAGTTCTAGTTTAACTAAATTAAAAATATAAACTTTAACAAGCATTAATCACAAAATATTCATGGCGCATCACACAACTATATCACACGTACAATCATAGCATTGTGTAAAACCAAAATATTCTTTAACAATCATAAACACATCCAAATGAACTAAGCATACAGATTTTACTCTACATAGTTGATCAACCATCGTTGTAGGTGGTATATATTACTACCTCATGGGTAACCTGTCTATACCACAACCTCTTAGATAACTACCTATAAGAGATAATTATTGTAACACCCCAACGGATAGCGGAAACATCGTAAATGATATTTTTGCTAGAATTTTATTTGATTTTGGAGCCAATAAGATCTTTGTAGATCATAAGTTTGATAAGCTTCAAAATCTACCCTTAATAGCTCTAGATATAACTTATGAAGTTGAAATGACTGATGGTAGTATAGAAATAGCCTCAACGATTCTTGATGGATGCGTTATATCCATTAAGAATCATTATATCCTTGTTAATCTTTTGCCAATGACTTTGGCGGGATTCAATATAGTTTTAGGCATGGATTGGTTAGCTCATAACCAAACCCGTATTGCCTGCGATAAGAAACTTATCAACATAGAATCCCCATCCGCTGATGTACTCACCATTCATGGAGATCAACACTATGGATTGCCAGAGAAAGTGTCTTTGCTTAAGGCATCCAAGTGTTTGAAAAGAGAATGTGTCATCTACATGGCACATGTGACAATTGATAAATAAAAGCCAAGGATTGAAGACATCCCAGTTATTTCAAAGTATCCAGATGTTTTCCCAGAAGACTTACCCGGTCTGCCCCCGGAGAGGCAAGTCGAGTTCGGGATCGACATCTTGTCTGGATATGCTCTTGTAGCTATAGCACCATACCGCTTAGCACCCACGGAGATGAAGGAGCTGAAGGTACAATTAGTTGAGCTATTAGAGAAAGGCTTCATTCAGCCAAGTTCTTCACTTTGGGGAGTTCCCATACTGTTCGTTAAGAAGAAAGACGGTTCATGCGAATGTGCATTGACTACCACGAGCTGAACAAGATAACGATCAAGAATCGTTATCCACTGTCAAGAAATGATGATATGTGCGATCAATTGTAAGGAGCTAGTTATTTCTCGAAAATTGATTTAAGATCCGATTATCATCAACTAAAAGTGAGAAATGAAGATGTTACAAAGACTGCTTTCAGAACCAGATACGACCACTATGAATTTCTTGTGATGCCTTTTGGGCTCACAAACGCACCAGCAGTTTTCATGGATCTCATGAATAGAGTCTTCAAGCCGTATTTAGATAAGTTTGTCATTGTCTTTATAGAAGGCATACTTATCTATTCTCATAATAAGAACAATCACGAGAAACATCTTAGATGCATTCTTGAATTGCTAAGGCAAGAGAAGCTTTATGCAAAGTTCTCTAAGTGTGAGTTTTGGCTTAGAGAGGTCCAATTCTTAGGACGTGTCATAAGTGAGTGAGGTATCCAAGTAGATCCCACCAAGACTGAAGCTATAATGAATTGGGAAGCACCCAAGACTTTGTCTGAAATTCGTAGTTTCTTAGGATTAGCTGGTTATTATAGAAGGTTCACTGAGAACTTCTCAAGAATAGCCACTCCTTTGACTACATTAACCCGCAAGAATGTCAAGTTTGACTGGGGTCCGAAACAGAAAGAATCCTTTGAGATTCTGAAGTAGAAATTGAGCAATGCTCCTGTCTTAGCCCTACCTGAAGGGATTGAAGACTTTGTTGTTTACTGTGATGCTTCATACACAGGAATGGGTTATGTGCTTATGCAAAGAGGCAAAGTGATTGCATATGCATCACGACAACTTAAGGTGCACAAAAAGAATTACACCACCAATGATTTAGAATTGGGTGCCGTTGTATTCGCACTAAAGTTGTGGAGACATTGTCTATATGGCACAAAGTGTATTATAAACACGGACCATAAAAGTCTACAACATCTGTTTAATCAGAAAGATTTAAACATGCGACAACGCCGTTGGATTGAAACTTTGAATGACTACGAATGTGAGATTCGTTACCATCCCCGTAAGGAAAATGACGTTGCTGATGCCTTGAGTTGCAAGGAAAGGGTTAAACTGATTAGAGTTAACGCCAAAAGCATTAACTTACGTTCTAGCCTGAATGAGAAGCTGTTAGATGCTCAGAAACAAGCCTTATTAGAAGCAAATTCTTCTAATGAAGGATTAGGTGGAACTGTTGAGCAGTTAATACCTAGAAATGATGGAATCCTGAGATTTAATAATAGCATATGAGTTCCTATCTTTGGAGGACTCAGAGATCTGATTCTCCAGGAAGCTCATAATTCTAGATATTCTGTACATCCTGGGGGAGACAAAATGTACCAGGATTTGAAAAGAAATTATTGGTGGATGTGTATGAAGAAATCCATAGCCACTTATGTAGCTAAATGTCTGACGTGTTCGCAAGTTAAAGCCAAACATCAGAAACCGTCAGGAGGACTGCTACAACGACTTGAAATTCCCACATGGAAATGGGGGATGGTAACTATGGACATGATTACCGAGTTACCAAAGACCAAACGTGGCAATGACACGATCTGGGTAATTGTCGACAGATTGACTAAGTCACCCATTTTCTGCCAACCAAGGAAACTTTTAGTTCTAACAAATTGGCCAATTTATATGTGGACAATATTGTGTCTTTACATGGAGTGCCAGTATCTATAGTATTCGATAGAGATACTAGATACACATCACATTTTTGGAGAAGTTTTCAACAATCTTTGAGCACACGATTAAATTTCAGTACAGCTTACCATCCACAGACTGATGGACAGAGTGAGCGTACTATTCAAACATTGGAAGACATGCTGAGAGCGTGTGTTATAGATTTAGGTGGTAGTTGGGATGATCATCTACCCCTAATTGAATTCTCCTACAATAATAGTTATCATACTAGCATCAAGGCCGCTGCTCCATTTTCAAATGGAGCGGCCTTGATGCTAGTATGATAACTATTATTGTAGGAGAATTCGATTAGGGGTAGATGTAGAACGCCCGTTTGTTGGGCTAAAGTTGGGGAAGGCCAACTGTCAGGACCTGAGATAGTCCTGGAAACCACGGAGAAGATTATTCAAATCTGTGATAGGCTCAAAGCTGCCCGTAATAGGCAGAAGAGCTATGCTGTTAAGAGGCAGAAACCTCTTAAGTTCCAAGTTGGGGACAAAGTATTATTAAAAGTATCACCCTGGAAAGGTGTGATGCGATTTGGAAAGAAGGGCAAGTTGAGCCCGAAATACATTGGACCATTCGAAATAATTGAATGTGTCAGTTCTGTAGCTTATACTTTTAAGCTACCGGTGGAAACTCAGTGGAATTCACGATGTGTTCTACATATGTAATTTAAAGAAATGTGTAGTCGATGAGTCGCTAGCAATGTCGCACCATGATGTACAGACCGAAGTGTATAAATGATCCACGGGCGGATCGGATAAACAAAATATTACATAAAAGACCACTAGGCTTCATGCATGGAGTTGCAAATTCCACTAAGCAATTACCGGGCAGCTTCTAGCCTATTTACGTACTTTGCAACATGCACTTAGTCTTTTGAAGATACGTCAGTTTACACTGGTAAATACAAATAAACGATACATTTTGAAAATATTTAAAAATGTTTTTATATACCATAGGTATATCAATTTTCATAAATTACTTGGGACAAACTATATCTCTTGTTATTAGTATCAATACATATGGGATCCGGAACTAAACTCCGAGACATGATTAATCGACACACCACTTTAACCCATAAAAGGTATCCCTATAAAGGGTAAGAAAATATTTTAGTACAACATTAGCATCTGACAGGTGTATGCCTACACCCTGTGCTTAAGTCATAGCCATTTGCAATTAAATGAGCCAATGATATCCGGACATGGTCGCATTAACCCCCAATGTTTAAGTTATCAAGGAAAATGAATTAAAACGGGTTATTCATATTTTGGACACAAAAGGTCATTGATCCTATACCTGACAAAGCAGTAATAATTTACCGTATCCCAAGCCCATATAGGGAAAATAGGTTAAGAGTATCTACCTGACTTAAGTCTTTACAATCCAAAGAAAGTTACAAGCACAACCATTCAAACAAAACAACAAGTAAGGTTGAAAGTTACTGGACTCCCTTAGTCTAGAATAAATGGACTTATTATCCATTAGCATGTTTACGGGTCCTATTCAAGTCATAGACTTGGACCGGTTAACTAATATAAAACGGTACGGTTCGCTAGATTAAGCGGTGACCGGGTAGAATGAGGTTTAAACCCTTAAAAGTACTATGACTTGTATAATATAGGGTAAACAATAATACATTCATTAGAAGTGAAATTGAAGGAATTTAACCCAATTCGGCTAGTTTATATAAACTAAGCTATATAAGTCAACCGTACGCGCATAGGCGGTATCGGGTGATCGGGTGATAAGATGAGTCAATGATTAATATGTTACCATATCAGTAGGTATTACAAATTATATGTTCATTATGGTTTAAAACCATTTTATGCTCAAAAAAGCATTTCGGTCAATAATAGGCATAATACATGAACTTGCATAAAACCCAACAACTAATTATGATCAAATGCTATAACCTCAGAGGGTTATTTCATAGATTAATCTGATCATAATACAACTTCAAATGAGAAGCTAACTTAGCTAAATCGGGTCAGAATCGAAAGTCAAAGCAGAAGTCAAACTGCTTGACTTTCGGTTGCAAACTGAACTATAAACTGAAAATGACGGGTTGAACATTCTTTAACATGTTCTAATATGTTAAAGTAACTAATATAATGTCAAAAGTATGTGCTTAGATATTTATAAGTTTATTTTATATATTTTCCAAAAAACTGCATTTTGACTTCCATTTTAACATAACTTTGACTCGTCATTTAACCAACTTAATGTGGTCTTTAGGAGGTGCCCTCATAGGGGATTATCATCTACCATATTATGATCACGTAGCCATGTTCAATTCGAATATTGGCTGGACCGTAATGGTCATAACCGAAAGTCAAAGCAAAAGTCAATTTGCTTGACTTTCGGCTAATTACTTAGCCTAGAAAAGAAAAGAGCTATGAAAGAACACTTACAAGTTTTCTAGGAGGAATAAGAACTTAGTAGGAGGCCTCTATAGATCAGAAGCAATCTCCAAGAGTGATAGAGAAGAGAAAGTAAGAATGAGCAAGGAAAATGGTTGCACAAAGGGGCTATTTATACTTGAACATGATTCTCTAGATCATGCCAAGTGTCCCCAAACTTCTAGAGTTGATTAGTGTCCAAGGACGTGTAGGAAGCAGGGAAGGAGTGGAAAGTCGCGAACAAGGTGGCACAAAATGCAGGCTGCAACCCCTTACGGGCCGTAATGGGTGGCAGCTTACGGTCCATAGTTTTAAACTGCTTATGGTCCGTAAGTTATTAAACCTTACGGTCCTTAACCGACTGCCAGTTACAATAATATAATTGCCTTACGGTCCATAAGGCTTTAGGTCTTGCGGTCCGTAAAGGTCACTCAGAGGCCAAATTAATTGGCATGTTAACATAAATGGTCCCTCCACATCCAATCTTCCACATTTATACACAAATAGTCCCTCTTGTCCAAATAACTTGGCATAATTAAGAGTTGATTGGACACGTGTTGCCATATATAATTCGATAAAATTTTCGAGATGTTACATCCTCACCCCCCTTAAAAGAAATCGCGAACTCGAGATTTTATTCAAAAAGATGGGGTACTTTTGTCTCATAATAGACTCAACCTCCCATGTATATTCTGGGCCACGACGGGAATCCCATTTGACTTTCACGATGGGGATCAATTTCTTTCAGAGCTTTTTAACATGTCGATCTTCGCTCGAAATCAGTTTCTTAATGAACCTCATGTTTTCATCAATTTGCACATCATGGTGCGACATTGCTAGCGACTCATCGGCTAGACATTTCTTTAAATTACATATGTAGAACACATCGTGAAATAACAGCTGTGTATCTTGTATAAACTAATACTAACGAGACTATAAGAATGAGAAAGGAAAATGGTTGCCTAAAGGGGCTATTTATACTTGAACATGATTCTGTAGATCATGCCAAGTGTCCCTAAACTTCTCCTGGAGTTGATTAGTGTCCAAGGACGTGTAGGAAGCAGGGAAGGAGTGGCAAGTCGCGAATAAGGTGGCACAAAATGCAGGCTGCCATGACAGACTGCCATTCTGCTAGCTGCAACCCCTTACGGGCCATAAGGAGTGGCAGCTTATGGTCCGTAAGGACCCTTGGCGCCCATAGTTTTAAATTGCTTATGGTACGTAAGGTATTAAACCTTATGGTCCGTAACTGACTGCCAGTTACAATAATATAATTGCCTTACGGTCCGTAAGGCTTTAGGTCTTGCGGTCCGTAAGGGTCACTCAGAGGCCAAATTAATTGGCATGTTAACATAAATGGTCCCTCCACATCCAATCTTTCACATTTGTAATAATTATTTTATACTCCCAAGACTTCCACTGTGTTATTGTGAATATCTATATTAGTTTGTCATATACCCCAAGTCCGGGCCCATCGGAAAATCAGGGTGTGACAGTTTTTAGCGATCAAGAATATCAATTGTTTGTTTTAGCGACCAAGATCAGTCAAGAATATCTAAACGATCAGCAATATCATTTACCTATTTGTTTAATGATCATGGGATCTTTTTAGCGATCACGAAGATTTTTTGAAGGTTTTAGCGATCAAAGGATCTCTTGTTGTTTGTTCCTGCTCGTTTACTCTTCTAAACGATCAACATGATCATTTCAGGATTTGCCTGATCGTTTACTATTCTAAATGATCTAGCCTGATCGTTTGGACATGTTCAAATCGTTTGAGCAGGTTGTGACGGTTTTCAAGCTATCAGTTTCCAGATGTTTTCCTGTGCTATTTCCATTTCGATTCAAGGACTACTTTCTTCCCATCTCAGTTTTTCCCATTTCGATTCCATGATCTTTTTCCAAAAACACTTTTATCATATTCTCATCTAATAGTTGGTTTCTAAATAAATATCTAATAGTTGGTTTATTATTATATAACTATATAATAGATGGTAATATTATAGTAGGATTATTAATTAAATTTTAATTGTTTAATTTCTGAATGAATTGAAAGGTTACACAAATATTAAATTATGGCTTTCTCGTATGTGTTCTTCGTCTACTGCAAATCCAATGCTATTATAATTTGTATATTAGTTAGTTCCTTAACTACGATTGTTTTCACATTTTGCTCTACATGTGTGATTTTCCTTCACTCTTTTTGCATATTTTTTTTTTAAATTCTTTTGACATGTTATGTGACCATGGAGAGTTAAACTGATGTAGTTGATATAAGGTGTTCCTTAACAGAGGCGTCTCTGAGAATTCACGTACCCTGTTCGAGCTAGAAAAAATGTGCCCTTCGAAATCACGGGCCTTGTGTGTAGCCACCATCAAAGCCGCCACTGTTCCTTAACCAACTTTAGTTTTATCGGTGTTTTAGATAACTAGTTTTGTTTGAAAAAAAAATAAACAAAAGAAAAAAAAAACTAGTGTATAAATTAATTGGGTGTCATCAGTGGCGGAGGCAGAAACTTTTTCTTATGGTGTCATATTTTATGGATATCCCAGTTTATAGTAACCCATAGTCGAACTTTTTGGATCGTTTCGGATCTAGTCTGATCGAATCACATAATAAAAGCAAATATCACAGTAAAAGTACAACGTCAGTAAATAAAAAGACATAATAAAATTACAAAGTCATTTGAAATATATAAAAAAAAGTATTTAATAGTTGCTCTGTTTTCATGTTTTGAAAACGATTCATAACGTTTTCAACTAGTATTCGAGTATGCGCTTCGCGGTGGGTTGTAGGAGGCTGATGGTGAAGATTGGAGCCCACGATTCGTGGCGAGGTCGTAGAGGTTGATGGCGAGGATGTATATATTTCATGACGGTAAAATAAGCAATCAACACAGTTAAGTAAACAACTTAGAGTTAAAAGTTTCATTTAACTATAATAAGGTAAATAAAAAGATGATAATATTTGTTATCTTGTATATTTTATATTGAAGGGTTAAAAAGCAACATGATTAAATAACCATGTCTAGAATTAAAGGTTAGCTTTAATTATAATAAGTAAAACAAAAAATAATTAAACCTATAAAAAGGATACAAGAACAGATATTTGTCAAAAAAGAAAAAAATAAATTTACTAACTTTATTAAACTGTAAGGACCGTATGATAACTCTATTAAAGTTTGGGAATCGAAACATAAATCGCTTATAAAAAATATAATTATTATTAAACTTACTTATGATAAATCTATTAAAGTTCAAGGGTATATGTAAATCTATTAAGCTTATCTCTAATGATTTAAAGTATACTAATCAAATTCAAGTAACTAGGCTTAATTTTTGAACTATAAATTTGTTTATTATCTAATTCGTTTAGAAGAAAACAAAACAATGGTGTTGTTTGTAAAAAGACAATGGTGTCGCTCGTAAAAAAACAATGGTGTCGCTCGAATTTTTCTTATTATACGTTGTATTTGCTACACAAAATTCAATGGTGTCGGGCGACACCGTTGCTCAAAGTGTGGCTCCGCCACTGGGTGTCATATAAGTTCAACAATTAATTGGTTTAAGCACAGGTCTAAACACAAGGATTGGAGATGGACTGATTGGACTTCAGACCTGCTGGGCTGCAACTAAATTGTTTCTGTTTTGTTTTGTTTTTTTTATGTGTTTCGTTTTCTTTATTTCCTTTGTTCCCCATGTATTAATTAAGTCCTTCGCTAGAGGGCTTGTTTTTGCCCAGTTCTAATAATATTGGGGTTCTGGAAATAGTAAACTTGCTACTCAAAAGCTTTAATACATCAAATGTTATACCAATTTGTAGCGCATACAAGTCTACGATATACTAGTTGCTTCTCTCTCCTTGTTCATTTTTGTGAGGAATGTAGTTAAAAAATTTCATATTCTTATATAGAGATAGTAACATCCGGTTATGGTTGTTAATCTTCATATTTTTTTTCATCTAACGTAATCCTTCAATCACCGTTCAGTATTATGATTGTTCGTATTTTTCAGCTTTTGAAGTTCTTGGTTTTGGAAGAAAAGGGTTCTTGACGAAATGGAGGCACAACTGTTGTTTAAAGAAAAACGATCACCCAAAACAGGGGCAGACACACTTGTTGGGACGGGATAGAACGCACCCATGAAAACTTTTAACTGTATCCATACGTTCTAATCCGGTTCCAAGTTACAAACCAAACCAAACGGCTAAAACCGTCAAACAGCCTAAACCAAACTAGTTAGATTTCAAACCGGCCAGCTTGCTTTGGTTTTGGTGGTTAGGTGGGTTTCAAGGTTTATGAACACCTCTATATGTTGGTATGATTTCAATATCCCAAGTTCATTTTATTGTACATTGGTCTGTGTAACACTTTTTACCATTTTAGGTCTGTAAAGTTGAGGTTTATATATATACACTTATAGTTTTTCTTTGAGTGATTGGAACTTGGGACCATATCATTGATTATTCAAAAGAAAGACAAAATCCGTATTGTAAAATAAAAAACAACAAAGCCATCTATATAATTAACTCTCATCAAACATGAATGATTGGAGGATTACAACTATCTTCTTTGGATCAAACTAAATGAATTTCGCAACTGACCCAAAATACTAACCCTACTTAAAGGGTTAAGGGTGTTTGGATCAACTTACTAGAAACATTTACAAAAATAGTTTTCAACCAGTTAGTCAACTTCAAAAAACGAAGTATTATACATACGTATTTATCTTTAAAAAAAGAGTGCGTTGATGTAGTAAATAAACTGTAATACTTTTTAATTTGATAACATAAAAGAATACCTTTTTGGCCAGTTTTACTAAAAGAATACCTTTTTTGCCAGTTTTACAAAAATATGAGGTAGCTTTATCGGGATGAGAATTGATAAAAAAAAATTGGTAAAATTATAAAAATAGTCATTGGCAAAACCATTCTCAGATTTGATTTGGCCATCTCATGAATCCTTGGATTGACCTATCATGCACCGGATGGGTCTTTGACCACCTCATGCGTCCTTCAGACATCTCCGGGGATTTTTCATACGTCTACGGCAAACTTCCATAGTTTCCGGCGAGATTCCAAACTTAAACAATTCTAAAAAACGCAATCTTTTTCAACAATCCCACATCGTCTCTGGAAAAACCTCCATAGTTTCCTGGAAAACTTAAACAACCCCAGAAAATTTAATCTTTCTCAACAATTGTAGGTCCCTTTTTCGCGGAGGATTACGAACCTAAACCTTGTTATACAAACCTACTAGCGAGTGCGGAATCCAAGCTAGCAAGCAAACCGCGTTAGTAGCAAGTAGAGAAACAAACACACAAGTTCACCGATTAACACAACTTGTATTAATGCAATGAGGGTTCGGTTACAAGCTCAATGTTTACAGAAATGTTCTATAAACTCTCTAAGTGTGTGTGTGTGAGTCCTGGACAGAATGCTCTTAACCTATCTCTCGGTATCTTTCTGTCTGTGTGTCTGTCTACCGAAACTCAACACATGCATGGGTATATATACCCAAACACAGCAGGTCTGCTCGAAGGATCCGAAAGATGGTCCGAAGGATCATCTTTCGGATACAATGCTTTCGAAGGATTAGCAAGGACCTCGAAGGATCATCCTTCGAGGACCATCAGTCGAAGCATATCTTTCGAGGTGATCGAAGGATCTACATTATCCTTCGATCACTCATCCTTCGAGCCAGACAACTTTCAACAAGTTTACTTACTGTTGACTGAGTCAAACCAGGAGGACGGTTGACTTGGTCAACTTACATGACTTACAAGGACATCGTTACATACAGACCGAATACAGACAAAGTACAGACACAAGTGCACCAACAAACTCCCCCTTGGCTGTAGCTTTGTCTTTATCTTCTATGGTAGTAAACTCGTCTTGAACTTCGACGGTCTTTGGTCTTCAAGTTCTCAAAACTCTGATGTCCTTTCAAGTCTTCAATGTCGGAGAATCTTCAAAGTCTTCACGTCTTGAAAGCAGAGAGTGTATCAACAAACTACCCGTATCATGTAGGAAGTGTGTTGACAAACTCCCCCTTAACATAAGCTCCCCCTTGAGTTATGCTCGTGAAAAGACTTTATCTTTATGAAGTGAGATCCTTGTGGTGTTGATGATGGCCAGCGGCAACTCGATCATCTTCATCTCTTGAGCGCCTTCTCGTCGTGTCTTCATTCCAATGCTTGTCATCGACCATGTTCTCCTAGCCTTTAGAATCTGCACATGCAAGAAATCTAAACGCATAATGAGAACAACTGCTTGGAATATAGTATAAACAAATGACACACGAATGACCATGTCATAATCAAACACCGTCCGACAGTTTGAAAGTTTAATAAATTTGTCAATTTTAGTTTTTAACTTTCAAACATGCAAATTTTGACCGTTTATGAAGATTTAGTCAGTTCGGTTTTCAGTCAGGTTTCAGGTAACGAAGACTTGAGCTCCAACATCGTACGATCGAAAATAAAGCAGAAATAAAATCTTTTTGGCTTTTATAAAGTAAAAGACAACAATTTAAAATCCTTTGAGTGTTATCAAACGACATCACCGCTAATGTCGTGCTGATATGCACCAAACGACGAAACTGTTTAAAAGAAATAATAAAAGTTAAGCAGTAAATAAATAAGTACAGACGTTCTTTTTGTGAGTTTCGAGGGTAAGAGAATCATATCAGTGTACGGTCATGCCAAAACACTCTTGTTGTTCAGTTAGTTAACATTAAGATAAGCATCCTATAACAATTATCGGTATTGTTGTCCACTTAAGCTCAACTTATCAGATGTAATCATGTTTAGAGGATACGTTAATGAATGATTTATACTTACCGACCGGTGTTCATCCACATCACGACACATTCCCGTATCAAGGTATGCACGAGAGTTCATCTTACCGGTGAGTATACCGATTATCATCTGTTTGACCGTATAAAATGTGAGATACTCACTTATTTTGAATTGAAAACAAGCCCTTTGTGATAAAATCACTTATTGATGAGGAACTTGATTTTCGTATGCATGAGGGCACAGGTGCAAGTCCGTGAACAGGTCAGTACTTCCGTACAGCAGAGAGACGAACTTGACACCCGGATAAATGTGATATTTTATCACTTATTTGATTTGGACATGTGATTGTTTATCACTTATTGAGGTCGAATGCAGTATGCAATATGTACACGTATGTATAGTATCATGGAAGATCTAGACTTGCGTCCCCGTTATTTTTCGGTAAAAGATACAACCATGATACCCAGATGATAAGCAGCATAAAGACCGAATATCTCAGATCCTCGGCAATCTATCAAACGAAATTTCGGTACTAAGACCATATGCCAATGAATGGTTCCCACCTGGTCTTCAGTCGATTAAGATTTATATCACCCTGCACACTTTAAAATGATTGTGAGCCTACCGATACATCTTATATAGAGTTGCTTATCGTTTTTCATTTAAGATTTAAAGAGGTTGGATAGACCACTGATGTACTATCATTTTCTCTTTTGCTCGCCAGGAAACTCATTTTTGATTTTCTATTGTTTTTGTGTTTTTGAAATTTTTCGATGTTTTTGGATTTTCAGATTTTTGGATTTACTCCCCCTAAAATCAATAAACTAAGATAAATTTAAAAACACACAAAGATATTTACAAAAATGATTTTCCGATGTTGGTTTTACTCTTGCTTGACCTTAATGCCGTTTACCAATAATAAAGAGTCAAATCTTGATTTGTCAAAAGCTTTGGTAAATAAGTCGGCACGTTGGTCATCGGTGTGGACCTTAACAACATCGATTAGCCTTTTCTCAAAGCAATCACGTATGAAGTGATATTTGATTTCGATGTGTTTGGTCTTTGAATGCTGTACAGGATTTCTAGTGATATCTAAAGCAGCAGAATTATCAACGTAAATAGGAGTAGTTAGGAATTCAAAACCGTAGTCCCGCATTTGTTGTTGGATCCAAAGAACTTGGGAGCAACAACTTGAGGCAGCAATGTATTCAGCTTCGCATGTTGATGTAGCGACACACGTCTGCTTCTTGCATTGCCATGTAACTAGGCGATTTCCTAAAAACTGACATCCAGCCGTTGTGGACTTGCCGTCGATTTTGCATCCGCCAAAATCAGAATCACTGAAAGCTACCAATTCAAAGTTATTATCCCTAGGGTACCACAGACCGGTGTCAGGGTACGCCTTCAAATAACGAAAAATCCTTTTAACAGCAGCAAGATGTGAGGCCTTCGGATTAACTTGATATCTGGCAAGCAGGCACGTCGGGTACATTATGTCTGGCCTTGATGCTGTGAGGTACATAAGAGATCCGATCATAGCGCGATAGATTGAAGGGCTAACAGCTTCTCCCTTCAAGTCTGGAGTAATTCCGTGATTAGTTGGCAATGGGGTACCAATGGGCGTTGCATCAGACATCTGGAATCGGCTCAAGATGTCACCAACATATTTAGTCTGATGGATGAATATCCCAGACTCCGTTTGTTGTACTTGTAGGCCCAAGAAGAAGGTCATTTCCCCCATAGCACTCATCTCGAATTTATCCTGCATAATGCGCTCGAATTCCCTACACAAGACATCATTAGTAGAACCAAAAATAATGTCATCAACGTATACCTGTACCAAAAGAAGATCTCCATCTTGTTCCTTGATGAAAAGAGTACAGTCGATAAGACCTCTACGAAAACCGTTCTCCAGCAGATAGTGAGATAAGGTTGCATACCAAGCTCGTGGTGCTTGATGAAGACCATAAAGAGCTTTGTTGAGCAACCAAACCCGATCGGGATGGATAGGATCTTCAAAACCTGGAGGCTGTTCGACGTACACCTCTTCTTCAACCACACCATGTAAAAATGCACTTTTCACGTCCATCTGATAGACCTTGAATCCTTTGAAGGACGCATAGGCTAGAAAGATTCGAATTGCTTCAAGACGTGCAACAGGTGCATAGACTTCGTTGTAGTCGATCCCTTCAATCTGACGAAAACCCTGAACGACTAAACGAGCTTTGTTTCGGATAACTACTCCGCGGTCATCCTTTTTGCATTTGAAAACCCAACGGGTACCAATCTTCTTATATCCAGCAGGTTTCTCTACTAGTTTCCAGACACCCAGCTTCTAGAATTGTTGCAGTTCTTCCTGCATTGCTTCAACCCAAGCATTATCTTTCAAGGCTTCTTTCCACGTTCTTGGTTCTTCTTGTGAGACATAACACGCGAAGGACCAGTCGTTTTGTTGCCCGGATTCCCGAATAGCTGCATACAAGCCTGCATTGTTGTTATTTCGCAACATGTTTCTTGTTTGTACGCCACTTTGCACATTTCCAATGATGTTTTGTTGAGGATGGGTATTATGAATCCTTGTTTCTGGATTATCTGGAACTGGAACATTTATACCCAGGTTGTTAAGATTAAGATCAACAACCAATTCAAGACCCGGAATTGACGAAGAGGATGATGCAGTAGTCTCAGCTGTTCTATGTGTATCCACTGGAGGGGTACCCTCTGAAGTACCATGAACTGCTGTTGTAGGAGCCTCTTGATCTGCATCTAGAAATTCATCATCCTCTGAAGATTCGTTCAATTCGTTTGCGTCATGAAAATCCTCATTGTTGAGAGTATTGTTGTTCACCGAAGAAGATGGTTCTTGATTCACAAGAATCGGACGAACCACCGGTGAAACTGTTGCATTGTCACTCTCGAAAAACATCCTAGCCGCAGCATTTTCTTCAACGGCTTCAACATTGATCGAATTGAAGAAGTCATCGTACTCAAACATCCAAGGTTGACCCGGATTTTTGACTGGCAAGGTGTGCCTTTGTACTCTGACCTCAGACCATTCCTCGACCCTTTTAGTCTCTAGATTCCAGACTCGTAAGTTAGGGGTGGCATACCCAAGAAAGTATCCATCAATTGCTCTTGCCCCAAACTTTCCATTAGGATCGATGATTGTGCATGGAGCTCCAAACGGTTCTAGATAAGACAAATCTGGTTTCCGTTTTTGAAGAAGCTCAAAGCAGGTCTTGTTGTGCCTTTTGACTGTAAGGACTCTGTTCAATGTGTAACATGCAGAGGCCACAGCTTCAGTCCAGAATGGAATGGGTAGCTGCGACTCTACCAACATTGTCCTAGCAGTCTCGATCAATGTGCGGTTCTTACGTTCAGCGACACCATTCTGTTGAGGAGTATAAGCTGCACTAAACTCATGAAGAATACCCTTTGAAGTGCAGAACTCCGCCATGGAATGATTTTTAAATTCAGTACCATTGTCGCTACGTATCCGCCTAACCTTCAACTTATACAAATTCTCAATCTGAATGATCAAGTTTTTGATAATGCCAAAGGTTTCACTCTTGTGTGCCATGAACGCAACCCAAGAAAATCTTGAATAATCATCAGTAACCACGAGGCAGTATTGGTCACCCCGAATACTCTTGTGCTTGACAGGACCGAACAAATCCATGTGCAAACGTTCAAGAGGAACTGCCACTGTGTTGATCTTCTTTGTAGGGTGCTTCTTCTTTGTTTGCTTTCCTTTCTGGCACGAAACACAGACGTCTTGAAGATGGAAATTTTTGAGGGGAACACCATTCACCAATTCATTTGAAACCAAATGATTCATTTTTCGTAAGTGAATGTGACCCATTCGTCTGTGCCAAGAGATAGTGTCTTTTTCTGTGGCTTTGGAAACGAAACAAGTTGCTTGTGCAGACGTAGTAATAGCCTGGCTCATGTCAAGGACGTACAAATCATTTATCCTTGGAGCCGACAAGAGAATCCATTCTTTTGGAATTTTGAAGCCGGGTCTCAGCACATAACATCCATTAGCATCAAAGTGTACTGAGAATTTCTTATCACAAATTTGAGAAACACTAAGAAGATTGTGATCAAGTTGTTGCACAAAATTGATCTTGTCAAAACTGACAATCCCGTTAGATATCATTCCTTCACCCGTTATGTATCCACCCTTATCTCCAGCAAAAGCAACATAACCTCCTCTAATAGATTTGACATCATAGAGAAGCTTCATGTCACCTGTCATGTGCCTGGATGCCCCACTATCAACAATCCAGTGACTACTGATAGTTCCTCCTGAAGCACCCTGCACATGAACTCAATTGAATTAGTTGGAGATGGGGACCCAAGCCATTGTGGTCTTGGGTCTTCCATTTTCATCAATGACAATAACTTCTTGTCTTTGATGGTTGGTGAATTGTGATGGTCCCCCTGATTCAGTAACCGTTTTTGGTTTCCAAGTCTGTTTGGTTTCACCAGTGTTTTTCTTTAAAAGTTTAACTTCTTGATGATTTGAAGTTTTAGAATTGTCTGGTTTTACAACAACAGATTGTTTTTGAACCGCATCGGTTTTAATCGCTTTTTCTATCTTTTTGACCTGTTGGCGTTTCTGTTTCTTTTCCCTTTCTTTTACAAGGCGGGGATCTTGTTTTGTGGAAACAGTTGGCTTACGGTCAGTTTTGTCACGGGGATCATCAACCTTTCCTTTCTGCTTATGAAGATATGGGCAGTTTCTAATAATGTGCCCAATGGTTCCACACTCAAAACATGATCTTCGTTCTACAAACCCCGAAGAATCATGTGATCGTCTAGCCGATGATGTTGAACTTTGTGAACCCGAGGTACTTGGTTTTGAACTGCTTGGTTCATTTCTTTTCTCGACAATAGCTTTCTTGACAAAATCTAAGTTAGATTGATTTTCAAACTTCTCAATTTTGTCTGTTCCCGTCGATTTCACAAAGTTAACATTCTTCTTCTTCTTTTGGTTCGGCTTCTTGTTAGCTTGAGCCGGTGTTTTACCTTTGGGTTTGGTGTGATTTTGCTGTGTTGGCACTGTTGGTAATTTCTTGTTACCAAATTGTTTTCGAATTTCAGCCTTTGGAATAGGAGGACACTGTGTAACTGTAACTTTAGGTCCTGCCTTTCCCAAGAACTTACTCGTCGAATTCTCAAAGACCTTGCAGATTAAGGATTGATTAACATTCTTAATGGGAAAATCTTTGTCTGAGTAAATTTTATCATCACCAACTAGAGTGTACAGCAAATTCACACTCTCCGACTCCTTCTCAGATGAGGACTCAGTTGCAACAGTCTTAGCGGGTTTGACAGGGGGATCACATAGAATGTGATTCTCAAGAGGTATGTCCTCATTTTTGACTACCGCATCAGACTTTGCTGGGACAGTATCATCAGATTCATCATCAGACGAATCAGCATCCTCAATCACAACTGGAGGATCTTGATTCTGTTCAGCACTCACAAATGTATCTGCTGACACATCTGAATCTGAGGATACTTCCCTTTGGTATCCGAGTCCTGCAGCAAACTCCTTAACATCTAGAGGCACAGAAGGTTCAAAGAAAACTCTGTCCTCTTCATCAGGCATGGCGTCATAATTATGTCTCACTGGTGGTGGACACTTCTTGTAGCCTATGCATGTGACATCTCTCTTTTCCTTCTGAACGTCAATGATGTGATCTAACACATAGCTAGAACTCAAATAACTGTCTAGCTTGAGTTTGATTGCATCACTTTCGGTTTTCACACAAGCCATCTCTTTTTGCATACTCTCAAGACGAGATATATACAAATTAATATCAGTTTGTTTTCTTGAAACCATTTTAGTCAGTTCAGTTTTATCCTTCTTTAATGTTTCAATTACTGACTTAAATTCTTTTTCATGGTTTTCATAAAACATGTTGGCTTCTGTGCATTTTGAGAGATCCACAGTCAATTTCTGATTGTGGAGAAAGGTCACATCATATTTTTCTTGCAAAGCGTCATGCTTACTTTGCAAGTCACTCAAATTCTCATTCACAGTAGTATGTTTGTCTTGCAAGTCAAACAAACTAGCTTGTAAAGCATCATGTTTGCCTTGCAACTCAGACATACTTTTCTCCAGATCAGCACATCTAGCATGCAACCTAGCACATTCATCACAATTAACAGCAGTGGGTTCATCGACACATACCTGACTTGATGAACCGTCGACATTAGCCATAAAGGCTGAATGGAGAGAAGACGAAGTATAAGCAGCTTGATCCACCAGAATAGATCTTCTTTGAGTTTCTGCTGCAGCTTCCTCCAAGAGTTCATCAATATCTGCATCGATTGCTGCATTCGATGTCTCACCCACATAATCATCCCCAGAATTGGATGATTCTTCATCAGCACTCCTGCTATAACCAGAAGAGCCTTCATCTTCAGACGATTCACCACCACTGGCAGAAGATTCTCTACCACTGGTGTGAACCAACTCTTTCACAATTTGAGCAAAACATGCTGTTTCATCAGGAGCATCACCACCCAACTGGATTGACCAGTCACAACCTTCATCCACCTGAACTGCAAGTGCTCGGTTGGTTTGGTTATTTGCAGGCACCAATGAACGCTCAGTGTTTCTGTTCTGATTCTGCTGGTTGCCTCGGTTTCTGAAGGGATTTTGATTCCCGTGCTGTGCTGGCTTTGTACATTCCCTTTTAAAATGGCCCCGTTCACCACAGTTGAAGCACTTAACAGCCTGCTTATCGAACCCATACTTGGTGTCTCGCTTACTTTCCAAGCTGGTTCTGCCAGTACTTTCCATCCAATCCTTTGCTCTTCTCACAGCACTCGCAAAGGCCCACTTGATGTCCATCAAGTCCATCTCTTCCTTATCAATCTGCCTGTAATCTTCTTGTGTCAGATTAATGTTTCCAATCTGACCTTCTATCAACCCACAGTACGCGCTCACTACAGTGTTAAGCAGCTCCATGTGTTCCTTAGCTACTTCTACACTGATTTTAGAGAAGCTTGAAGTGTCAAGCTGTACTGTATTTGGCTTTGATTGTTGACCTGCAGCAGATGATGTTCCTCCATAACACGCATATTGTGGTTGTTGAGCAGGAGGAGGAGGAGGTGGTTGTATTGGATTTCCATACAGATCTGTGGTTGGAGGTGGCTTTACAGGAACTTGCACTGGATTGCCATACATATCCGTGCTTGTGACAAACGCCGTTTGAAGTGGAGCATGTGAACCGGCTTTTGCAGATGAAGTAGTGGAGGTGCCATAATACATCTCTGGATTCTGTGGCACTGCAACTCTCTTTGCCTTCAACGTTTCTTCCTGATCCTTGTTCTCCAGAAGCTGCACGAAATCGTTGATATTTGTAGTTTTCAACGTTCCGTTGTACTTCAAGATTTCCAGGAAGTTATTCCATTGAGGAGGCAATGCATCTGCAAACTTCTTTACCACCTCTGTTGGAGTCGTTGTGACTTCAAAGTTGGTCAGCTCAGTAAGTAGGTGATAGAAACGGCTTGTCATATCTCCCAAGGACTCCTTATCCATACATGTGAAGCCATCGAATTCTTTCTTCAGTAGATCTCGTCGTAGTTGACGTGTGGCTTCATTACCTACTCCTCTTGTCTTCAATGCATCCCACAGCTTCTTCGTAGTCTTGAAACTGACGAACTGATGATAAATATCCTTGCTCAGTGCTTGAGTGAGAATAGCGTATGCTTTCTTTTCTAACTCATATGTCTTCTTTTGATCATCAGGAAGATCGGCAAAAGTAGCTGTCGAAGAAGCAGCAATCTCGATAGATTGATCGAATTCCGTAGTGAACCGCAACCACAACTCTGTATTTTGACCAAGAATGTATGTATGGAAACGATCAACCCATCCCGGATATTCATTAAGATGCATCAACTTTGGAGGCCTGTTCAAACTTCCGGTTTCACTTTCGCTTAGTAGAAGACTTTGAATACTCGGAGTTTGATTTGAAACAAACGCCCATTGACCAGCTGGAGTGGCATTTGTTTGTGAGGATGTAGATACCGGAGATTCGGCCCATGATGGAGATTGACTGGTATTCATGTATTTTCCACTGTCTGGAGCCGGACTTCCCCACCAACTCGGATTCATGATAGATAAGCAAAATAAATGCTAAATAAGAATGATCCGAAAGATAACACAACCGAAAGATCCTGGTCGAGAGATCTGAAATCACAGAAACGTGTTAATAACAAACTGACCACAATCGAAAGATTAACTATTGTTCGAAGGATCAACAGTACTCGAAAGATTACTGTTGAGTCTCGAACAATGATTTCGAAAGATTCAAGAGCTCGAAGGATTCTCCTTTGAAAGATCCTTATCTTTCGAGCTAAATCCTTATCTTTCGAACAACAGATCTCGAAAGATTCACCAATACGATAGATCCTTATCTTTCGGACACTAGTCTTTCGATTAGATTCCTTTCTCGAAGGATATGATTCAGACTTCGAAGGATGGGTCGAAGGATAACAATCTTTCGAGCCTTCCTTGATCGACAGATGTCGAAGGATAGTCTTTCGATGTCGAAAGATATCTTTCGAGAGGTCCTGACACACACTGATCTGATGTGATAGGTTGGTGAGAAAGGTGATTGGTTGGTAAGTCAACTTTCGGCAAAAGGGTATGGCAGGCTGACAACTATCTTACCAACCAAGATTTGAAATAAACTATGCCAAAAATGGATAACCTTATCCACCAAGTCCGGTCACCGGAAACACACCGGAAATTGGCCGGAAAACACAAAGTTTCTCAAAAACCAATTTCCAAATTACCCAACCCAACTTTAAACACTCCCGGTTAGTTTAGACACGTTTTTACTCAAAGAAAATGCAAGAAAACAAGTAAAAACAGGTGCAAAACCAAGTGTTTCAACACACCAAAACTTGTAAAAACACGGTTTTAAACAAGGTAAAGAGCGAGGCTCTGATACCACTTGTAGGTCCCTTTTTCGCGGAGGATTACGAACCTAAACCTTGTTATACAAACCTACTAGCGAGTGCGGAATCCAAGCTAGCAAGCAAACCGCGTTAGTAGCAAGTAGAGAAACAAACACACAAGTTCACCGATTAACACAACTTGTATTAATGCAATGAGGGTTCGGTTACAAGCTCAATGTTTACAGAAATGTTCTATAAACTCTCTAAGTGTGTGTGTGTGAGTCCTGGACAGAATGCTCTTAACCTATCTCTCGGTATCTTTCTGTCTGTGTGTCTGTCTACCGAAACTCAACACATGCATGGGTATATATACCCAAACACAGCAGGTCTGCTCGAAGGATCCGAAAGATGGTCCGAAGGATCATCTTTCGGATACAATGCTTTCGAAGGATTAGCAAGGACCTCGAAGGATCATCCTTCGAGGACCATTAGTCGAAGCATATCTTTCGAGGTGATCGAAGGATCTACATTATCCTTCGATCACTCATCCTTCGAGCCAGACAACTTTCAACAAGTTTACTTACTGTTGACTGAGTCAAACCAGGAGGACGGTTGACTTGGTCAACTTACATGACTTACAAGGACATCGTTACATACAGACCGAATACAGACAAAGTACAGACACAAGTGCACCAACAACAATCTCATATCGTCTCCAGCGAACCTCCATAGTTTCCCGACAACCGCCGTAATTTCCGGCGAACCTCCATAGCTTTCGGCTTCAACGTCAACTCCAAAAACCAAATCTTCCTCAACAATTCCCAGTCAAAAATTGTTGCTGAAGGGAAGTCCTGTGGAAAACGGTGTTGTCCGGGAGGTTAATAATGTGAATTGACCTTGTGGTGGTGGTGGTGGTGGTTCAAAGAAGAATGTGAAGAGTGTTTATAAGCCACCGGAGCAATGGGGAGGCGGTGGTAATGGTGGCTGGAACAAGCTGTGGAAGGGACCAAGGTATAATAATCAAAGAAAGGGTGATCCGAGGTTCTTGATTAAAGGTGATGAGGTTGTTGTTTCAAGTATTCAGGATTCAGATTCAAGAACAACTCTCATGATAAAGAACATCCCGAATAAATACAGGTACCTGTAATGATAAAGAACATTCTGAATAAATACACGTTTCTCTTTATAAATTTAATAATAAACAAAAAATTATTAGTTTGAAATCTTCCGAGGCGTGTCCATGTTTTATTAGGTATTAGTAAAGGGATTTCCAAAGACTCATCCCATGAATGATGTGTCGTTCCAAGGACTTATGAGATGTCCAAATCTGAAAATAGTTTTGGTCAATTAGAATTTTGTAATTTTCCCTAAAAAAATTCTTCACGAAAACGTATGTTAGCTATTATTGGTCGTGTATTTAATAAAAGTTTCTTTGATTTAAATAAACTTTGGAGACAAAAGATATGAAAAAGGATCAAGTAGCTTAAAGTTGAATTCAAATTCGTATATTTTAGAAAAAAGCAAGAAATCTATAAATCCGTATCCAAAAGGTAGTTTCAGATTTTGTTTGAGAACTAAGCATTGAAAAACTAACAACCAACCCATCTTGTGATGTGGAGCCACATATCTAAAAACTAGTTAAATTGAAATTTTAAAGTTTAACATTACCTTGTACAATTCTTCATTTTCCTTGCTATGAACGGTCAACATGTTATAAACAACTAAAATATGTGTTCTCTCATTCCTACATGATGAAAAAGGTTAAAATTAAGCATGATACATTTGAAAGAAAAAAAAAACCTTATGATACGAATAAAAGGAGATTTCTTCACAATAATAACTCAAAACAATAAGGGAGACGATAGAAGTAATGAAATAAGAACTAATTAATGTTTACTCAGATATGACATTTGCTGTTTTCTTTGAAGATTGGCAATAAAGTGTTACCAATTGAGGTTGTCGATGGCGACGGCTGCAACGCTACTGGAATCGTAGATAGGTCTAGAAAATAACAAAAGAAGAATTAGGTTTTATGATTACGCGTGAAGTAGGGTTTGATATTTATAGATTCATATTATTGGACCTTTATTGGGCCTACGGATGCTTGTTCAATTTAAAAGGATACAAAATGTTCAATAAAACACACACAAAAAAAAAAAACAACGTAAAATGTGGTTGTTGCAATTTTTACACTTGTATATATAGGGGAGGGTCTAAATGAGAACGCTAAATATTGTGAGAACGAATAAAAAAACCATGAGAACTTGGTAAAAACAATTCAAATTCTAAATTTATTTTTATGCTTATTATTATTATTATTATTATTATTATTATTATTATTATTATTATTATTATTATTATTATTATTATTATCTGAATACATTGCTAGGAATTAAATTTACTAGTTTAAATTTACGAGAATTCGTAAATAAAGAAAATTTACACATGCGTAAAAAATATAATAAGAGTGATTTAAAGAGGAGAAATGAATTATTCGATGTTGTAAATTATTTTTTTGATGTTGTATTATAATTTCAATGAGGGTTGTATTAAAAAATAGTTTTGATTGGTGTTCTCATTCGCTCTCACGGGTCTTGCAATATTTAGTGTTCTCAAGATAACCCTCCCATATATATATATATATATATATATATATATATATATATATATATATATATATATATATATATATATATATATATATATATATATATATATATAAACGGGATCAGGAGAAAACGGCAAAAAGTGTGAGAACGGTGAGAATGCATCCTGGCCGAACACGTGGCGCGGGGCATGATCAGTGTCCGAGGGGTTTTTTTTGTCTTTTTAGTATTCTTCCCCTTTCACTATTTTCACATTTGACATGCTGCTTTTTTTTTTTGCGTGCAAGATAATTTTGGCGTTATGTAGAATTATTAATTATTTGGCGTTTTACTGTTTTTCTCAGATTTCTTTTTGTTGAATTAATTCTTTTTGTGTCACATAGTAAATTTTTGGCGTTATGGCTCTTATAAACTACAATAATTGATTACCATAGATTAATATTTTATAAAACTACAATAACACGAAAATCAAAATAAACTAATAGTCTTACGTAGGTGGGATTACATCAGAGATGTACTCATCGCTTTGTTCTTCACTTTTTTCAGATTCTTCATCATCAAATTTCATTTTTGCGTATAACGCCATTAGCTCAACTCTTCTTTGCTGGAACCTATTCTTGAATATGACTACATCCTTGGATTTTGGATCGTTTGAAGTTGTTAAATCACAGAGTTGTTCAATGATAGATAGCAACCCTGTCTTCAACATCTTCCATTGGCCTTGAATATTGCACCCCGTTTTTACAAGTCACTTCAAGTGTTCCTTCTTCCTCATGCAATACCCAACTGCTAAGTTTTGGTATATGAGTATCTTCAATATCATCATCATCTTCATCATCTTCTGCCGGAAATTTTCTTTTCAGTCTTTTTATTACAGTTCTCGTTCTTTCACAATCGTTGTCCATTGGAACCCCAAGGGCCAGGATATCCTTCTGAACATTTTCATTCATTCCAAGCATTGCTTTGATTGTCCTTACCTTTACCATTCTTCCTATCAGAATCGTTTCTCTTTCCTTTCAAACCTCCATGCAATAACCTTAGCCATTTTTAAATTGTTTGGCGTTTTGGACAATATGTGGCGTTTTAGTAAAATTTTTTGGCATGTTTTGAGCTTGGGTTCTCATGGTCTTCTTTTATATTGACTTTTTTTTCCGCGTATGACAGGTAATTATGGCATTTTGAAAAAGATAAATAAATATAATAAATGTTAGTAATTATGTTTCCCGTCGTTTCATTTTACTGTTTTTTGTAGTTTACCATGTTATGTTTTCAGACTCAACTATTTTTGTGGTGTAACACGTCAAATCTTTGACGGCTGTAATTATGGCGTTTTGTTTTCCAGTGACGGTTAGATAACTATTGGACTTCTTTTTGTTTTATATTCTTTGCACATTGTTTCACGCTTTTTTTATAATATTAGTTGTTTAAATTAATTTTATTATAGTTTGGTAGTTTTTTGAGGGCTTTTTTTTATGGCATTATGGCGTTTTACACGCACTTGCCAATTTTGGCGTTTTATTATATTTTTCATTATAGCATTAATATTCTTTTTGTTGTTTATTAACTGAAATTACAAAACAAACAATAGATAAAGAAAATTAAAAAAAAACAAAGTAGAAGCAATTTATGATTTTAAATCTTCAGTGTCATCAGTCTCTTTTTTCTCTTGAAACTACAAGAAATGTGAAAAATAAATGGCGTTTTGGGTTTGCCGTTGTTTATTTTCTTTGTTCATGTGTTGAAGTGTCTTTGTGGATGTTGGAGACATAGATCGACCCCGTGTGGGTGGATGCTATCTGCCTATTGTCTTCATTATAATCATCGAGGCCAAAGTAACATTTACACTGGTATAGGTCTCTTCTTATCATCCAAACCTTCTTCAGGAACAAAGATGACAGTATGACATATGGGTGTCATCAGTCCCTCTTTTTTCAATTTTGTCCATCTCATGCAGCAAAATCTTTCTACACACACGTAACAAATCATTCAATGAAGCTTCATGCAGAATATTACTGAGGATCAAAGAAAAGATGTTTTGCCGTCGTTGTATTTTTTGGCGTTTTACATTGAGTTGTAAATTTTTTTAGCAACCACTATGTGTTTTTTTTGTGTTTTTTTGGTGTGATAAACGGAAGGTGGTGAGACGTTTCTATTTATAGAATTTTTTTTGGCGCGTAGTTTAGGCGGGATGTTATTTTTATAACAAAAAAATGCAAATAACATTTATCCTGATGTAAGCTTTGGCGTTATATATAATAGCGTTTCATATTTTTTGGCGTTTTTGTAGTCAGAGAGCTTAAATAAAAAGCCTTTAAAAAGTACCAAGTGATAAAATTGGCGTTTTGTATGTATTTGGCGTTTTATTTTTCAATGGCGTTTTATGTGAGAAATGGTTTTTTACTTTTTTACCCTTAATGAAGCACGTCCATGTAATAAAATTGTTTTCATTTACTAAAATGCCACCGCGCCAATCTAGTCCATAGATTGTTTTGATCGGACGATCAATTAGCGTTCTCACCGTTCTCACACTTTCTACCGTTTTCTCTAAATCCTGACCCTATCAGGAGAGAACGCCTCAAAGTGTGAGAACGGTGAGAATGATTCTCAGCCACAAGATCTTAGTGGTTTGTGACTGAGATTGATGCGGTGGCATTTTTGTAAATAATAGGGATCTTGGAACTACCAGGAGGGGTAAAATAGGAAGATCCAATCAAAGGTGCACATGCTAATCACATGCCATTTCCCCCATCATATTAACGACAATAACTTTTTCATACGTGATTATTTTTTTGAAAAAAATTACACCATAAAACTCAACGTTTTTTTATCTTTCCAATGAGTATACTATTGATATACTTTTCGAAAAAAATTAATTGGGTTTTATGGCGTTTTTCTGAACCGGGTGTTTTATGGCGTTTTAGACTAGGTATTTTCATGCGTTTTTCTCAGGGGCAGGGTGGATATCGGGGAATTCACCCGTTACAACTAATTAAATACTTGTGTTTACACTTGTTCACACTATAAGTTACACTTTGGACCCTGAAAATATAGCTTTTTTTTGTTATGGCGTTTTAACTAGTATGAATTATTTTATTTCCAATCACATTCCCCTAAAGCTGAAACTAATTAAATACTTGTGTTCACACTTGTTTACACTTGTTCACACTATAAGTTACACTTTGGACTCTGAAAATATAGCTTTTTTGTTATGGCGTTTTAACTAGTATGAATTTTTTTTATTTCCAATCACATTCCCCAAAGCTGTGAAACTAATTAAATACTTGTGTTCACACTTGTTTACACTTGTTCACACTATAAGTTACACTTTGAACCCTGAAAATATAGCTTTTATTGTTATGGCGTTTAAACTAGGAGCCGGCTAAAAAATGTTTTTTTTAGCTGTTTTAAATTATATCTCAAAAAATAGCTTTTGAGTGTTTTATGACGTTAAAAAAATGGTTTTTTTGAGCTGTTGTAAATTATAGCTTAAAAAATAGCTTTTGAGTGTTTGGTGTTTTTTCTAAATTGGGTGTTTTTATGGTGTTTTATTTGAACACCCAGTTTATGTGAGTGGATTTTTTTGACAATATTATCCCTTAGTGTAATTTAACATCAATGCCACATGTCACCACCAAAATCGTTCTCACCGTTCTCACACTTTTCATCGTTCTCTCTAAATCCTGACCCTATATATATATATAATATATATATATATATATATATATATGGTTTCATTTGAGAACCACCAGAACCAATATGAACACAACAAAATAAACCCACCCACCACCCAAAGCATGAACCCCCCACCTCACCATAACCCACAACCCAAAAACCTAACCCCCCACCCCATTAAAAAAAACTATACCTTATCAAAAAAACCCTAAAAAAAAACCTAACCACCACCCCCCCCCCCAAAAAAAAAAAAAAAAAAAACTAAAAAAACTAACCCCCACCCCCTAAAAACCTAAAAAACATAACCCCCTCCCACCACCACCCAAAAACTTAAGAAAACTTAACCCCCACCTCCCAACCGCCAAAAACCTAAAAGAATCTAATCCCCCACCCCAC